>NC_079454.1:24374189-24521689 GCF_903798145.1 Danio aesculapii | reverse complement strand
ACACAGAAATGCCAACTGACCCAGCAGGGACTCGAATCACTGAGTGCTAACCACTGAGCCACCGTGTCGCCCATGGGCAGAATTAAAACAAATTTAAGCTGAACATTGCTAAACTTAATTTGGCTGTTTAAATTCAGCCCATTTAAACTGTTTGCAACCACTTACATCAACAAAATAAGTAAATCCAATGAATAATTTTTTCAGTGCACCGAGAAAATTAAATAATAAAATTATTATGTTCAGTAGACCTAGAACATAATAGAAATACAAATCATGTGAGAATGTCTATTAGAACTAAGTATACATAAAACATTTTGTAAGAGCACATACATTTAATCGATACAATTACAAATATTTCTATGCAGAATTTATATTTTATTTAGATGTCATTTCATTTTAAGATGTAAATTGGACATGTCAAATCAGATCAGATCAGATCAATTCAAATGGAAGATTTTCCTATAAAACAAAAGAAAATATAAAGACTCCAAAAGTATCAAAATATCTGAATAAAAAGCTATCATCACATAGCATTATACAGACAGAATATTTTCATTAAAACCATAATATTAAAAAAAACTATTTGAAAATATGTCTATTATATCCATTCAAAATAATAATACAAGGAAATATTTTTAAAAAATGAATATGTTGTAATAAATTGTAATATTTTTAATTAATCTAAAGGACATTTTGACAATATTTTTTATTTCATGAGTCTACTCTCATGTAATGGGTTATAAGTACAGCTAGTGTTTTTCAGCCAATGATGAACTTCTGGTGAAAGCTTTATGACTATTTTTAATTTCATAAGGTTTCTTTTACAGCATTGATGTTGTAATGTAATTAAAATATAATCAGTTACAAAGACTTAAGCATCTATTTAGTTGTTAAAGCATAAAAAGAGACGCAGCGCAGAAACTCCATTGAAAATACTGGGGTAAAATTAATTTCCATATTTTAAAGACATGGTGCGGAAAACTATAATTTAATGCAGTGCTTCTTAATTGGTCGGATACCCACTTGTTATCGTATATCAGCCAGGCAGTGAAGATCGCTGTTTTTTTTTTAAAGAAATCAGATCTTAAACGCGGTGATATTGTTTGGCATGACAATCAACCGGAAGCCCAGGGGCTGGCTGACTGAATTTAAAAGTCTGTGTGCATATACCCCATTGGGTCTAATCTAACATTAAACCCATCCATTAAACCAATAAATAAAATATATATATATTTTTTAAATATGTCCATTAGACCCATATAAAATAAAACATATTGTGGGAATATGTTTATTTTGCCCATTGTAGAAATATCTCCATTAGACCACATACAATAAAATAATCATAGTAAAAATGTGTTCATTATATTCATAATAAATGAAAAAAGTATTGTCAGAAAATGGCCAACAATACAGAAAAATATATAGATGGTTATATTATAATATTACATTATAAATGGTTATATTATAGATGGGAAAATATATTACATTTTCAGTATCTATTGGCGGCGCGGTGGCGCAGTGAGTAGCACTGTCGCCTTATAGCAAGAAGGTCACTGTTTCGAGTCCCGGCTGGTTTATTTGGCATTTCTGTGTGGAGTTTGCATGTTCTCCCTGTGTTTGTGTGGGTTTCCTTCGGGTGCTCCGGTTTCTTCCACAGTCCAAAGACAAGCGATATAGGTAAATTGGATAAACTAAATTGGCTGTAGTGTATGTGTGTAAATGGGCGTTTTTCCAGTACTGGGTTGCAGCTGGAAGAGCATCCGCTGTGTAAAACATATGCTGGATAAGTTGGCGGTTCATTCCGCTGTGGTGACTCCATATTAATAAGGGACTAAGCCGAAAAAAAATGAATGAATTTTCAGTATCTAAAAAATGAACTCAACAGCCTATCTGAACATCTGCATGATGAGAATGTAATGTAATGTCAGTGAGTTGGATTTACCTGTGTGCTGTTGCTGTGCTCCAGGTGTCTCTGTGGTCTCTCCTGGTGACTCTGCTGATGCTCTTCATCATGACTGGCACTATGCTGGGCCCGGAGCTGCTGGCCACCATCCCTGCCTCCGTCTACCTGGTGGCCGTGCTCATGCCAATGGCCGGCTACGCTGCAGGATACGGCCTTGCCACGCTCTTCGACCTCCCCCCTAACAGCCGCAGGACCGTTTCTTTAGAGACCGGATGCCAAAACATTCAGCTCTGCACTGCCATTCTGAAGCTGGCGTTCCCCCCGCAGCTGATGGGTGGCATGTACATGTTTCCTCTGCTGTACGCTCTCTTCCAGGCTGCAGAGGCTGGCATCTTCATCCTGGTTTACCGCATGTACAGGAAAGAGGTTTTACACAAACAGGACCTCATGGAAGACGATGATGATGACACGAATGTATCCTACAAGAGAATGAAGGAAGAAGATGTGCCGTTTGATTCTACGTATGGCGCGGTAATAGTGAGCGATCCGAATGTCATTGTGCTCGAGTCACAGGATGGTGCTGGAAGTCCTACGCCTGTGTAAAGACACACAAAAAACTACTGGAGTACACTGGACCTGTGTATTTACATTAGGATTGATCCATTTCTTTAGTTTTCTAACTAATCACTCGCAGAGTTTTAATGATAACGTGCCAAAAATGATCGCAAGACTGTGAAAATGGAAACTAATATCTTGACATCACTCAGAGGTGATAGTAAAGTTATTCAAGCCAATGTTTTAATGCTTTAAATCTTCATATAAACATGCTAAACATTGCCATTCAATGGAATTTTCTGAAATTAGCATAAAATATATGCAGTTTTCAAAAGCAAATGCACATGCTAGGACTAATATTATATGAAAGTTACAAATATTATATAAAAAAAGTGTAAGAAATATAACATTTTATAAATTATTCTCTAACGTAATAAATAAATTTGAAAAGTATATTTTAAAAAAATCATCATATTGGAGTAACTCAAAACATTTAGGGATGTAGCTGTGGTCATGATGATCTACCGAAATTCAAACCAAGCATCAGAATGGAAAAGCATGGTGATTTAGGCGAGTTTGAATGAATGTGATTGTAATGTTTACAGAGAATGGTCCAAAAACAGAAAAAAATGTGGTAAGTTAGTAGTTCTATGAGTGATAATCCTTTGGCTGTAAACGAGGAGATTGATCAGACTGGTTGAAGCAGACAGAACGACAACAACATTGTAATGTCTGTAAGGTATTGAAGCAGATGAGCTACAGCAGCAGCAGAAGAGCAGCACACATCTGTCACATATCGGTGCAAAATTTGGCATATATAACATGAAAGCATGCATTCATACAGCCTTATATCAAAGATTCAGGTGCGGTTGGTGTTGTAATAGTGTCGGTGATGCTTTGGTCCTGTTAGTACCAACTCTGCATCGCTTAATAACCACAGTAAACCAACCTTGCAAAGGATACTATTCATTCACATTTGCAGCTGACGTCAGAACAGCAGAAACCATTACTAATTCACCAACGTCACTTTAGAGCTGGTATTTGAATGATTCTCTAGGGTAATGTCTAAAGTGATGACGAAACAGATGTAAAATAAGGCTGAACGGCATGAAATGCCATCAGTCTACAGAGGTTTCCCAGTATTTCTCTGTTGCAATTGGGATAATTGCAATAATTAACCCCAAAAAAGCCAAAGCAAAGCAAGCACTACCAGTGCCATAAATACAGTACTACAAAATACAAAAGAGAGAGATCGACTCAGAATGTCACTTACCTGATTTATAATGATTTCTTCAGCTGTAGTTTGAAATTTACGCTGAGAAAATGCTGTTTTTCTCCCCTAAGGACTTTATTATATGGTCTCTGTTGCCATCTTGAGGCGGAACGTCAACCGTTTTCTTTGGTTTGCTCAGACAGGCTGATGATGGCTGATGCATTGAATCCGATGTACCGAAATGATAAATATTTAAAATAGACACTATCCTTATAAATAAACTGCATAATTGCAATCTAAACTACATTCTCGACAAAAAAGCCTCAAAAGTACATTATGTTGTCCAACAGCAGCAATATTTTCCAAACTGTAGAGTGTCCCCTGTTTGTCGCTGTATATGGATGGAGTAATATGCAAGGGTAAAGCGTTAAGTAACGAGTGCTGTTATTTGCAGAATATCGCACGGCTATCAGCCAATCCAATTCAAGAACCAGACAGAACTGTTGTATAAATATATACATATATATATATATATATACAAATCATATATTTCATATATTTTTTGCTATAAATTTACGAATAAATGAAATTATTCCTTAATTTCGTTAATTAAATCATATTCATTCATTGAGACAACGTAACACTTTCAGAATGTCACAGAGTTATGCAAATTATGCATCATAAATATAGATTGATGCTGCTGTTTGTAAATGAATCCTGCTATTACCTCAGTAAATGGATTACATTGGCTTATTTGATTATGAGGACCCAGAGGATGAGAAGACTGATTTTCCTGTGGTACAGTATGGATGCCTTATCTTGCACATTGCCCACTGTCAGTCTGTTTCTACCTCCAAAACTAGCTGGAAATGTTTGTTTATTGATTCTAATGGGAATTATAAATGATTACAAATGCTTGATATTTGATCACCAACACCAAAGGCTTAAATCATTTCAGCATTGGTTCTTGACAACTGTGGTTTTAAAAAATTACAAAAGGTTTATTCTAGACGAGTCATCATGTTTCCATGATTCTTGATATTCCACCATTATGCAATTCATCTCTGTAATCAAAATAAAAAATATATATTGTACATGTTCATCAGTATAAAAATGCCTGCAAGATGAATAAATGTTTGCAAAAAGAAACTAATATTACTATTATTTTGATTCCCATATCTCTCTGGCAGACTGGCATAGATATTTTAGACATTACAATCACAATAAAACTTATATTTATTTAGTGGCAGTAATATATTTAACACTGGTCAATGTGGCTATGGAACACAAAACCATAGATATTTACATTAGATGTCGCCTACCCTATTGTCTATAAGATGGAATGTGTCAATAGAGCCACCATTTTAGTACAGGGTAGCGCTCCATTGAAATGAATGTGGGACCAAGGTGCAGTGGAGGACTGGCCATTCGTAGCCCGAGATATATACACACGCGCAGACGCACACACACACAAACACACATATATCTATGATGACAGTATGTTATTTTTTTTTTTAAATTACGGAAATTATAATTTTACATCACTTTTCTATATCGATGGATATATGACAAAGAGATTGCTGACAAAAAGCGTGTGTTTGTGTGCATGGAAATGTATTATCTCCCTCCCTGTTAAATTTGAACTAATCCATGTCCTGAAACACACCCCCTTGCCTGCTTTCACTTCTCATTTTAACGGAAGGAGCGATTCGTTTGTGAATGAATCTCCGTTATGAATGACTCGTTCACTTAATCGACAATAATACAAGTTTCTAGCACCGCAGAATTTTGTTGTCATATTTCTTTTGCATTGTTTGCTTATTTTATTCAACAAAACTAGCATAAGCCTAGCATTGCGAGTTGGTGCTACTTTGCATTATGGTCAGTGCAGTAAGTGACTGTATTACCATCAATAAAGTGACTTGTTTAGCACAAAAGTTTGTAACAAACAAAAACATAAAAAACTAAATCTTCCCTATGAAATGTTCTGCCTTTGTGCTTTGTTTTCTTTGTTTGCTCATTACTAAACTGTATGCGATATTTAGTGCATGTATCTATGACATAACTGTCAATTTTTTTTAAAAATTTAGATTTATATGGAGACGCAGTGGCGCAGTAGGTAGTGCTGTCGCCTCAGAGCAAGAAGGTCGCTGGTTCGAGCCTCAGCTAGGTCAGTTAGCGTTTCTGTGTGGAGTTTGCATGTTCTCCCTGCGTTCACGTGGGCTTCCTCCGGGTGCTCCGGTTTCCCCCACAGTCCAAAGACATGCGGTATAGGTGAATTGGCTTAATTGTCCGTACTGTATGAGTGTGAATGGATGTTTCCCAGAGATGGGTTGCAGCTGGAAGGGCATCCGCTGCGTAAAATGTGCTGGATAAGTTGGCAGATCATTCCACTGTGGCGACCCCTGATTAATGAAGGGACTAAGTTGAAAAGAAAATGAATGAATGAATTAATAATGAATGAGATTTATATATTATATGAAACGGAACAAATATACTTTAATTGAAGTATATTTTGTAAGGATAAGACAATATTTGGCCGAGATAAAAATATTTGAAAATCTAGAATCTGAGGGTTAAAAAAAAATCAAAATCTTGAGAAAATCACATATAAAGTTGTCTAAATAAAATGCTTAGCAATACACATTACCAATATATCTACATTACAGTATAGAATATACAAAATATCTCCATGTAACAATTTGAGGATGTGTAAATGTAACATTCTGTAGTGCATTTAGTTATTGCCCAGCAGGCACACAACATCATAAGACGTTAATATTAGGTTACATTTAGGTTGTGATGTCAGGTGACCAAAATTCAATGTTTAGCCAACATCTAAGGACAATGTTATTTTGATGTCCAATTATGGTGTCAAATGATGTTGATATTAGGTTGTGTTGAAAAGTGACCAAAATCCAACGTCAAGCCAACATCTTATACCAACGTCATATTGACGTTTAATACTGATATTTATTCATCAGGTATGACAACCAAAATCCAATATCTGATAGATATCATAGTGGTAACGTCAAGCTGTAACATCATTAGACGTTGATATTTGGTTGATTTTAGGTTGGACGTTGGACATTGACATTGGCTTGACGTTGAGTTCTGACGTCAACCTGATTTTCATTTCCAAACAAAATGCAACATACCCATGATGCTGGGGTACAACGTCAATCTGACGTCATGATGATGTCCTGTGCCTGCAGGGTGCTAAA
The DNA here is from genome assembly GCF_903798145.1 of Danio aesculapii. NCBI lineage: Eukaryota > Metazoa > Chordata > Actinopteri > Cypriniformes > Danionidae > Danio > Danio aesculapii. The sequence continues at coordinate 24,514,794 of NC_079454.1, read as the reverse complement.
GGCCATTAGGGTCATCATACAGTAAACATCCGTCATCTTCTCATCAGTGACATGCATCTAAACAGTCTCTTAGTCAATGTGTGTAAAGATTTTGGACATCTTCTTGGACTCTTTTATTGCTTCCAAACAGTTTGCAATTATAAATCGCCCATGTCTTGAGGTAGTTCATTATGATGTGATTTACCATCTATATGTGATTTGATTGGACAGGAATCACATGACTGATTTTTCTAATCTCCATAGATAAGAAAAATAGTGACTAAGTTGAAGGAAAGTAGTGGAGTAAAAGTACCAATACAGCACTAAAAATGTACTCAATGGAAAGTAAAAGTACACATTCTTAAAACTACTTAGTAAACTACAATTCCTGAGAAAAACTACTCAATTACAGTAATTTGAGTATTTGTAATTGGTTACTTTACACCACTGAGAGTAACAAATAATTCTTCTAGAATGTCTGACTCACTGGTAAAAAAAATTACAGACCTTCACAGACTAATAACAAACCACCTGGTTAAACTGAGTTGTGGAAGTTGTTACAGTGGCTAGTTAACTAAGAAACTAGTTATGTGTATTCTTAAAGGTTTCATATTTCACAAACACATTTCAACTACTTTTCAAGACCTTCCTACATACGGAAATCGCATTATTGTTTCTAATTAGACACCTGAGCTCAATCTACGACCCATTTAATCTAACGTTACTTAAACGGCTACAGTCCGCTTACCACCCGGCTAAGCGAAAAATGGCTACATATGGAAACGAGACAGTCGATAACTATCTTTACTCTTCTTACAATCCTTATTACTACAAATACCCCAAATTTAAGGGCTGGAGACAGAAAGCTTACTTCACCAACTACGGTGAGGGCGAGACCTACTTTGATAATCACCACAGGGCGCAGCTGAAGTCCATCTTGTCTCAGATCAACCCAAATCTCACCCCGCGTCTGAGGAAGGCCAACACCAAAGACGTCGGGGTTCAGGTCAACCCTAAGACCGACGCATCCATCCAATGCTCTCTGGGGCCTCGGACCCTTCTAGCCCGTAAACGTGATGCCCTGCGCCGGCGGCGGCAGGAGGTCCAGACCCCTGGCAGTCCCGTCAGTAGCGGGGGTGTCCGGTTCCCGCGCACCCAGGCCGTTTACTCCCCGGTAGAGTCCCGGAGACTAGTGTCCCTCTTCAGAGAGGAGGGTGAAGAGGATGACACCGAGCCTGAGGTCACAGAGACGGTTGACGGCGCAGAGAAGCTGAAAAGCGCTGAGAAAGACGAACGCAAACAGGATGAGAAACGCGCGAAGGAACCGCTTAGTCCAGAGAAAAATAGTAACAAGCAGACAGAAACAAATGAGGAGAACGCAAACGAGCCAGTGAAAACCGATCAAGACGATCCGAAGTCCAAGGCTCGTGTGAGATTTCAGGTGACTAATTGATTTTCATAGCATATGTTAAACTTGATCGACGTATTTGTATGTTTCATCATAATTTGCTTTTCAGAATTGCAGTTCAAGTGTTTTGGCACTTCCAGTATTATATTCTCTTTTCAATGCAGTTTTTGGAGCAGAAGTATGGCTTCTATCATTGCAAAGACTGCAACCTACGGTGGGAAAGTGCTTATGTGTGGTGCGTCCAAGGAACAAACAAGGTAATATTTTGTACACCGACACACACACTTTTGTAAAACTACACTGTAAAATAATCCTGGTTGCCTTAAAGCTGAATCAAATTAACCTTATGGTCTATTGAACTTGTATTACGTTAAGCTCAGTTAAAACGGCTTGTGTAACAATTGTTAGAACATTAACTAAATTACAATTACCAAAAAACATAAGTTGTCATGACTAATTTATCCTAAATTTTTTATTTTTATTTTTTGTACTCATTGCTTTAGATCCTGTTTAACAATAGTTGTTTGAGCAATCCAAACGCAAATATAGCCTAGTCATGAACATGTCGTCTTGGTTTTAAAAACCATTTAAAATGGCAACCGATTTATTATTTTTTTTCTCCATGATTCCCATTAGAAACATACCATTTCATCACCCTCAAGTAGTTTGAAATCACTTTTCTCTTTTGAAAAGACTATTTTTAAACTTTTGGAAACTAGTTGACATTCATAGTAGGAAGTAGCCTACTAAAGTCATTTTTCCCCAAGATATTTTGTTCAGAAAATAAAACCTGTTTGAATCTAGTTGAAGGCGAGTAAACCAATGACAATTTTTGGGTGAACTATCCCTTAAGCTTTGGCAAAGCCTTCCTGCAATGTTCTGGATGTTTGTACACAATCATGATACTCCTGTCAGACCAAAGGATGTTCAAACTGTACTGGAGGCTTCGTTTCCTGCTTCGCTCCAATCCAAATTGGATCGATCTGAACCAGCTAATCAAACTCATAGACAACACACCTGTCAGAATGTTTATAGTATTCCAAGTTAAATTCTGCAGGACATCCAGAACTGAGTTTGGGAACTCGTCTTGGAAAATTCTGACCATTTTATTTTATCTTCTGCTAGGCTCACAAGCAGCCCCCCTACCCCAATTTTTATTTATTTTTTGGGGCAAACCAAAATGCACATACCTGTAAAATGGGTGGATTATGCAAGTCTTGCCTAATCTTGTTGCAGATTACTGATTCAAGCTCTTCAATTTCCTTTTGAAAGGTTTATTTCAAGCAGTTCTGCAGAACATGCCAGAAATCATTCAATCCATACCGGGTTGAGGACATAGCATGTCAGGTAAACCAGGGAATTTAATTTGTCCCCATTAACAGTATGTTGAGAAATTCAGAGCTTAAACGCCACATTAACCAAAATTCTCTTCCAGACTTGTAAGAAAGCTCGCTGTACATGTTCCGTCAAGTCGCGTCACGTGGACCCCAAAAGACCCCACCGGCAGGATCTGTGCGGCCGCTGTAAAGGCAAGCGTCTGTCCTGCGACAGCACGTTCAGCTTCAAGTACATCATCTAGCAGCTCTGTCCATTGTTGTCATCAGCTGGATTGTCCACCTCAGTCTCTGCACCTCTGCTGCTCATCGACCGCAGTGGGGGAGGCAGGCCCATCGGCCACTACAGTCTCATTTGTTTTTGTTTTTCTTTGATTACGAATTGCAGTACTTGTAGGTGTGATTTCTGAACAATAAAAATGGAAGTTACTAGCACATCTGGAGCCCAGTTTTTAAATGAATTGCTTTGCAGAAGGGTTGGGTTTTGGTTGGTACAAGTTTAAAGTGTGCTAGTGAAATTATCCGACTACATGTCCGCAACGATTTCCAATTTGACTTTTACTGCTGGCAATGTTTGTCCAGTTTAGTCAAGCTGATTAGAAGCATAATAAATGCACTAGAGATTTGGTATCGGTGGAAGAGGGTAACTTCACATGGTAAGGGGGACCTCTTACCATGTCCTTCAAACATTTATAGCTTTGTATACATGACGTCTTCAGATTTTAGTGTAGAGATGCCCAAAGTTGGGCCTTTTGATTTTGGGTTAATTTTTATTTGGCCCGCCATCCCATCTGGAAAGAGGGAGAATGTTGGTGGTTGGGGTGAATTCCTTTGACAGAAATTGTCTATTTTAACTGAATCTTTTGTTAATCTTATTACTAGGCAACAAAAAAACGCCACAAGTTAAATGTTGTAAATGAATCGAACTTCTAAAATTTAAATACTGTCACTTGACTGGCAGTACATCTGACATCTTGGAGCATATCAAGGTAAAGGCAGGTGCAACTTAACTACAGTGTGTTCAGCAGTGAACTCCATTTGTTTTTTTTTTTTTTTTTTTTAAACTATTTTTATTATAATGTTAAATGATACTGCAGTCAATATTAAGCAACTTTTTATTTTTATAAACTATCACCAAATAAACGTGGAACTTCCCCTTGGCTATTTTCATATAATACAATTTGGTATATTCGGCCCACAGCCCTCAATCAAGTTTGGTTTTGGGCCCATTATAAGATAAAATTTGGGTACCCCGGTCTTATTGTAACTGGCATAAGGGAAAACAACATTGTTTTTAGTTTAATATTGACATTTTTGATATCCAAGGCTGCATGTATTCGTATCTTGAGACCACTTTCTTTTTGAAAGTGGGGAGGAAAAGCACAAACAAAATGTGCCCTTACCTGATTTGTGCAAAGATTTTAAAAGTCTACACAAACTTGTACTACATGACCATTTTATTATGAACAATGTATCTGTAAGAGACTATAAATGTCTACTGATAGTGACTCTAGAAATGTCACTTTGTATTATTGTAGGTCCTGGAGTGTCCTGCAGCTCCAACTTCTTTCAACACCTGCATGGAAGGTTCTGGGATACCTAGAAAAAGCATAATTAAATACACCTGAACCAGCTAAACTAAAATATGTAGGACACCAGCCCTCCAGAACCGAGTTTGGACAGCCCTGGTCTACAATGATACAGAAAAAGTGACATTTCTGTAGTTTCATAAGGATGTTACTTCAATGAACACTGACAGCAATCTTTAAATAGCTGAAGCGTTTAAAGCAGCACATGCTTACAATAAGCCGAACATCAGTCTTTTGGATTGGTTGCTAATACAGTTAGCACTTGTTTTTATAGACAGAATTGTGTCCTTGGGAACGGAATGCATTTGATCAAAATAGTTCAACATAAAATACTTGTGTAATCATTCAACTCGAGTCGGCTGAGAGCGGATTTATTTGATGATGGGAATTGGGCGACATCTGGGGGAAATAAACTACCAAAAAGCCAGCACTGCTTATAATCAGAGTTTTATTTAACAGTACAGGGGAAAAGCAGGTAAATCAGATGACAAACGAAGACAAACCAGAGAGAAATGTGTGAAGGGGAAGGGAGGAAAATAAGAATAATGCACCTCTAGATAAAAACTATATTTTGTCAAGGTAAATAATATCTCCATTAAATAATTAAGAACAGCATTCAAAATGTACCAAACAAAGCAACAGAAGAGATCTCTGAGAGGAATGAGTACAGTGAACGTTTTTATTTCTCAATGTGCCGCGACAGATTAATCGTTCCCCCGCACCATACGTTTGCGGTCTACGCTTTTGAGGACACAGCTTTGTCTCTTGGAGCTCGGCAAGCGAAGCGCGGTGCCTTTCAGAAGCCCACGAACCCTCAGTGCAGCCCTGAGTTAAGACAGAGCCAACATGGACAAACACCGGCCCCAGTTCCCCCACAGCAGGGGGCTCCAGTAGGGGGCCTCCGTCGGGGAACTTTGAGCCAACATGGAGATCACAGTGGGTATCAAGGAATGCATATGGCAAAAGCCCATTCAAGAGCTCATTCGTCGGGAAATATTGAAGATTAAGGTGGCATAATATCATAAAGGAGAGGGCAGCCCGTACACCCCTAGTCAACTCGCTATTTATTTATTTATTTTGATTTTTTTGCATTAGTCGTCACCCTCTTCTGAGCTCTCTCTGATTGAACAGTGCATTACACAAATGTACAAGGAAAAAAATACTGCTTTTACACTATACATTTTCTAAAATATATACAGAGTAAAATAAGTTATTGATATTTCCATGAGTTGCAGCCAGTTTGCACTTCACCTGTGCATCTCGGTTTGTTAACGTGCATGTATGAGAGAGAACGGGTGTGCAAATATCAGTCCATGTCAAACGCACTCACACACTCGCACTCACACACACACACATAAGTGTCTATGGTATTTTCTACAGGCAGCTACTTATTTGGTTATAGATTACGGGTTTTGTATGAGCAGCCCAGTGAAAGCTGAAAGTTCTCCTCGATGCAGGTCAATAAAGTTAAACAGATAAACCTCTCTTTAAACGGAGGATATGCGGCTCCTTGCTTACAATTACATGTTAAATATCCTAACATTTACAACCTAAGACTGTTAAAAAATACATTTCTCAAAAAAATAAGTTGCAGGCTTCTGTCTTTCAAGCATGCTTTTCTTTATGTCTGCGATAAATCTCGCAGGTAAATCACAAAAACGCTCCAAATCCCATCTCTGCCCCAGTGCATAGTGAGGCAGACGGATGTGAATCACTCAAAAATAAAAAAAACAACAACTCCCAAGAGGTCATAGGTCATTCCGCCAAAAAATAAACAAACAAACAAAACAAAACGCTTTGAATTTAGCATCATAATCGCCTAGTGTCCCTCCTAATGACCGGTCCCATTCTTTGTACGTTTTCCGCCATCCGCAGAGGATAAACTATATTATAGAAACGTGTTGCGTGCCTAATAGTTTGGAGTCACTAATGTCCACACATTCTTTAGCCCTTTGAGGTGAAGTCTACATGAAAATCGGCGAACCTGTCGTCCCCGGAGGAAGAGTTGGAGCTGGTTGATAATCTAGAGTCCAGTGCTGAGGACTGTATTTTGCGTGTCAATCTGCGTCTGGATGTGGCCTGTGGGCGTCGGGGACTGGATGTGCGTCTGGTGGCTTTGCAGGTGCGGGTGTGTTTGAGCCTGGCAGAGAGCTTCGCGGATCTGAAGGTTGAGCTCCATGAGGCGAGCGCTGGCCTGAGAAAGATCCCTGCTGGGCCCCACCACTGCCAAACACCCCGTCTGACCCAGAGTCTGGTGCCGGAAGTAGATGTGCAGCAGTGTCTGCACTGCATCGTCCCGATCACTGCCAAATATGTCATTGGGCCACAGGCACCTGAGGAAATGAAGAAGAGCAAGGGATATAGAAGGGTTAACGGGGAATGGGATACTGGAATGTATCAGATTAAGGCAAAAGAGAACTTGGAGAAGATAATGAGATGCTTCATTAGACTGTGGTTTCTAGCTAGATTTGCTGTAACAAGCTTCCAGAGACAAAATGTTTGTCTGGGAATTTAATTTGGGGACTTTGCTGTAAAAATGTCTAACAACTGTTGTCAATTGTATCTCCTTGAAATAAAACTAAATCTATATATATATCTATATCTATCTATCTATCTATCTATCTATCTATCTATCTATCTATCTATCTATCTATATCTATCTATATATATCTATATCTATCTATATCTATATCTATATATATCTATATCTATATATATCTATCTATATATATATATATATATATATATATATATATATATATATATATATATATATATATATATATATCTATATACATATCTATATATATCTATCTATATATATATATATATATATATATATATATATATATATATATATATATATATCTATATACATATCTATATACATATATATATATATATATATATATATATATATATATATATATATATATATATACATATATATATCTATCTATCTATCTATCTATCTATCTATCTATCTATCTATCTCTATCTATCTATCTATCTATCTATCTATCTATCTATCTATCTATCTATCTATCTATATATATATATATATATATATATATATATAAATAAATAGTCAGAATGAAAGGAAAACTCATCGTCTATTCTCGAAGTGCTTAACTCACGCATGTTGAGACAGAATTGTTTTGTGTGCACATAAAACAAAAATAATGTCTATTTTCAACAGCTTCTTCTCCTCAGTGTCAGTATAGGGCAAGTGTTGTACACTTCCTATACTCCCCTGATGCCCACGTGCACTTCCTCTGTTTGAAACAAAGCGTATAATGTATTTTTATAGCATAATAATATCAAGACTAAACCTCTGAAGGCACACAGAATGGTCTGTTTTGAGGATGTTTTTTGCTATTTTCTGGACTTTGAACTAATCTGGAACCTTGCAGTCTATGGAGGATGAGGAAGCTCTCAGATTTTATCTAAAATATCTTAATTTGTGTTTTGAAGATGAACTAAGGTCTTATGAGTTTGTAACTAAGTGAGTAATTAATAAAAAAAATTTTCCCCATTTTTGGGTGAATTAACCCTTTAAGCATCAGTAAAGTTGTGGTGAAAAGCCATCCGAGAAATCAATTCTGCATAGATTCTAGTTTTTAACAGCAGATGGTGCTCTAGACTAGTATTTGTACATTCAAATTAGGGGTGTCAAAATGAATTGTTTCTTCGATGCACTGTGATGCAGATGCGGACAATTCGTTATCGGTTCAGTAAAAGATTTTAACTGGTTATTCTTTTTGGATATTGGCACTGCTTGCCTGTTTGTAAAGTAACTTCTCCTCACCTCTCGGCTGTTAAAGCGATACTTGTGGATCCAGACACGAGCGTGTCTGTAGAGCGAGTTTTCTCCGTGTCTTCTTCGCCTCCATAATGGATCACTTTTGATAACGGCACATAAACTGCAACCGCATCATACCTCTTTAGTGACAGCGCTGACAGTTTTAGAGCCAATCACAGTGCTTTCTGTTCAGCGTGTGAACACAAGGACCAATTATAGGCATTTAGGAACTCGCTTGATAACGTTCAAAAAGCAAGCGAGATAATATTTAAATTTGTTTATTTGCTATAAATGCTCATGTTGTCTTCTGTGCATGTACTTGAGTTTTGTTTGAAACATTCAAAAAGAGTGTTTTCTTTCAGAAGGTAAAATTAAAGGTGCAGTTCATGTATCTGACTGCTGTATTAAGGAACAAAATTGTATTACAAATAAATATCTTTATACATTTTAATACAAAAATGATTGTCTTGCTGAGCAAAATATAAAATTGTTTATGGAAAGCATCGTCAATGCACCGTGATGCACAGAGATATCGAATTGCACCGAATCGACAGCATGATAATTATAACCGAACCGTAAAACCAGTGTAGGTTCACACCCCTAACTGAAATGCTCACGAAGAGCTGACATTTAAGCTGGCTTTTACGTGATGAAGTTAATGTAAACACAGCATTTAATTCAAAGCTCAAGTGGTATTTGTAAGGAATTGAATGCAAGCAGGGTACAGCTGTTTGTAAAGTATATAGTGCCATCTGTAGAGCATCATCTGTTAATAAATAAACACAGAATTGATTCAAGAGGGAACAGAGATGCTTTTTAAGCTCTCAGAATTGATGAAGAATCAATGTCTCAGGTGATTATTCACAACAGCTCTAAGCATCAGACCATAACATTTTAACACTGCATCATTTCACACTGCAATCTGCTTTAGAGCAAGGATTGTTATGTCCAAGTAAGATGTCGTGCTAATCCCACCTACATCTATATTGTCCCACATCTATATTGTTAGGTCCAAGTTAGATGTAGTGCTAATCCAACATCTATTTTATCCCACATATATAAGTGTACAGAGTTCCTTAAAGCGGGGTTAAAACAAGGTTTATGACATTAAGGTTAACTAGGTTTAAGGACAGTGTGAAAAAGCCATACATAAGTCAGCATGTGTCACCTGAAGGCTTTAACTTGAGTGATGGCTGTGCAGAAGTCTCGTGCTCTGAGACTCTCGATGAGGGAGTGAATGGCCGTCTCTGTGCTCGACTGGTCCACCTCAAACTCGCCAATGTCCTGTTCATCATTTACCGACTCCGCCTCCTTCAGACAGCTCTCTAATATGGCCAGCTCCTCGGACATGTTAGTCACCTGAAAGACAAACAAGCATGTCATTTTAAATCAATGTTTAGTCAATATTCTCACAACTCTTGACTAAACCACTCGCGAAAAACAACCAACTTGCCGATACACAATCAATATTGAGAATATTTACAATTAAAGCACAGTTGCCATGTGATATTAAAGGGATAGTTCACCCACCAAGAAAATCGATTCCAAACCTTGAACAAAAGAGAAAATATTTTGAACAACATTGCAAACCAGAGGCCACTGACATCCATAGTAGGAAAAAAATACTATGGAATTTGATGACTGCTGGTTTTTCAACATTTTTTAGAACATCAACAGTTTGTTCTTCTGTTGTGTTTAACGGAAGAACACAACTGGCATTACTATCAGTGTGTGAGAGTGTGTTTGTGTATAAGTGAGTTAGTATCGATGAGCAATAGGCTGAATGGCTTTGCTCTGGTCAGTCTTAAGGATATCAGTCTCTCTCAGGGAGCTTAATGAAGTTACAGTGTACTAAGAGCATTATGCACAGTCAGACCTTTATATCTGTCCATACTGGCACACATTAGCACAAACTACCACAATGTCCAGAGACTAAATTGATCATCTCTGTCTGTGCTGTAAAGGGAGGCTTGCTGGCACTGAAGTTTGTGACACTAGAATAATCCACAAGGACGGACCAAATAAGATGTGAATTTCTTGTGAATATGTACATGTATCATATTAACTCTTTCCTCTATTAAATATTTTAATTTTAATAGGGTAGAACATGCATTCATTTTCTTTCAGGTTAGTCCCTTGGGTCGCCACAGTGGAATGAACTACCAACTATTCCGGTATATGTTTTACGCAGCAGATGCCTTAACAGCCACAACCCAGCACTGGGAAACACTCAAAACATTTTATTCTATCATTATTTACTCACGCTTCACTCATTCATAATGTTTTGATTCATTCTTGTTTTGGGTTTCCTCCTCGAGTTGAACACAAAAGAAGACATTTAGAAAAATGTTGGTTGGGACTCTTTGATTTCCATAGTAATTATTTTTCCTACTTATTGACTAGGGACTTTTCCTACTATATGGACTGGGCGATAAAATCGGTATCTATATTTATTGACCAAACACAATCGTCAATAACAATTAAAAAAGAAAAGTTCTATATGAAGGCTGTAGTATTATTAAAATGTGGATGCTGAGTGCGCTTTGTATGAAATTTACCATTTCAGTAATGGCAAACTGATTACCTCAGAAAAACCAGGCGCACCCAAACCCTGGAGTGCTTTTTACTTCTCTCCATAAACTTGCATCGGACCTGCAGCAATATTTTGTCTGTTTGTCATCCTCTGAGGGGACGGTTAATAGTCGGCTAGTTACGAGAGACGCCATAGAAAATGGTAAAGGAAACCACGCACTCGTGCTTCTCACTTCAAGTCAGAATAACAACACATGCGAAAAGGAGTACCGTATAGCAGCAGAGAGGAGATTGTAAATAAAAAAAGGATATAAGAATGTTGCCAGAGTGGCATTTTGGTTTCTTTTCTTGTGCACCCCAGCCACTAGCCACTAGTAGAGTTTTTAGCATAGGGGCTAATGTAGTCATTCAACTTCGCAATTTGTAATGTTGCAATATGTATTTGAATAACGATGGCTGGTTCATTTACTTGAAAGCTCAGATTTGATTATCATAACTTGTTTACTGAGATTAAGGTTTACTGTTTCATTATTATTGACACCTTACAGATGTTGATCTACCTTCACCATTGCACACGCTTTGTAACAGTTTATTTATCAATTTATCAAGAGTCTAACACTTATGTTTATTTTATTATAAAGATATCGGATATTTTGTTTAAATATTTTTGGTTTTGACTATTAAAACTATCTGCCTCAGTAATGCTAGGTAAATTAAAATAAGGTGATTAAATAAAAAAAATCCCAAAATTTCTAAACATATTGTTAAAAATATTAAATAATTGTCGATACTGAATGATATAAAACATGATATTGTGATTTTTTATTTTTTTTTGCAATACCGCACAGCCCTAGTACCAAGAATAAATTAAGTAATTTTCATTTTTGGGTGAACTGACCCCTTAACTATATATGTAAGGCCTTTACAGGCTCTTAAAAGAGGTAAGTTTTGTTATACTGTCCATCTACCTACATTTTGACAGCATCTTGAGTTGACAATCTTGCTTATGCTGCAATACCTTGGGTCCCAAAATGAGGCAAAAGCACTTTTAATTACACACCTGCATATACGTTAATTGCACACCTGATTTCCGAGCACCCCGCTCTGTGTGTGTGTGTATTTATATACAAATACATGATTATAAGCATTTAAAAGCAATATAATTACCAGTACTACATTTCTGTAATCTGATAATGGAATCCAGATATATAAAAATATTTGTGTTTTAAAAATGGATGAATGTCTAATCAGTGTGAAAATTACGTTTCTGGGTAAACTACCCATAAAAATAGGGTATCCTGTATCCTGTGTGAACAACTTCTATGTACATGAAGGACAAACAGCAGCCACAAACCTCCGCCTCTCTCTTGATGGTGTCTACTCTGCTGATGAGTTTGCAGTAGGCCTGGAAGAGCAGCAGGAGTTGGAAATGGAGTTTATACAACCGTCGACACAACTCAAGCTCCTAGAAAAAAAAGAGAAGAGAGAGGAAGATCACGACACAGCCAACTAGTCCACCATCTTCAGCTTTAATCATCAGTACTGTCAGTAGCAAACAGCATGATTGGATGAACGGACGGCTAGGTGAAAGGAACAATTGGAAGGACAGACAGATGGATGGATGAAGGTCCTGGATTTGAGAGGAGGTTAGAAGGGTTACACACCCTGGTAAATCATTTGCTGCAGCGTGGACCGTGTATGTCTCCTGAAAGAGTGATGTTTCTGGAACATCAAGAGCCGAATGGGGTGATCCAAAATATTGTCAGGAGTAAGCAGAGGGGTGCAAGAAATGGAGCATGCAAGAAAAAAAAAATGGAAGGAAGCAAGAATCTAAACTGTTTTTTCTCTCTGATCCTCCGCTCAGATGTCCATGGACACAGTCCATTCATACACAATGCGTATTGAGTCAAATTTCAAGAAGCATTAGAAATGTTTATAACCCGTTAGCAAATTAGATAACACAGTTCACACTGGGAGAATGCAGAACTCACATAAGCCATTAAATAATTAATTTCATTAATGAAGCTGGTGATGTATAATGATCATGAATTAGAGACGTCTGTAGAGGTGTTACGAGATCAGATGTAGTGTTTGTTTTGAATTCTGATCAGAATTAATCAGTGAAGAATGGATGAATGCGTGTGTGGCTGAATCAAAAAGGAATGCGACAGGCTCTTATATATGATAAACCACTTACTGCTAGCATTTCCATTTGCTAAGCAAGAAGGACGGCAGGTCATACAAGAGGAAACACAGGAAATGAGAGAAAGATCAAAAATTAGTGGGCTCACAACACTCCAAGACCACCATAAAGAGAGAAAGAGAGAAATATTGCAGTCTGTTGATATTTAACAATGACACAAAGATTGCAGTCACATGCAATGCATTCTGGGAGGAGAATTTACTTTTAATAAGATGCCTCTGTTTTTATTACATTTTTTTTTCATTCAAACATTTTAAATGTATGGTAAATAAGTAAAAAAAAAAGAGTAAAGGACAGAGTGAAAGGTTGAGAGAAAAGAGTTATAGTAAGACAGAGAAATGAAGGCATAAATGTCAGCTTTGGCATCACAAACTTTTTCAACTTAACCCTGCTAAAAAATAAATAAATTTAAAAAAGACTATAAAATACTGGTTATGGAAAAAACTAAATTTACAACATTCAACATTTTGGGTTTGGTAGTTTTTTTTTTGTTGTCTTTTTTAATGTCTTTAAAAAAAAAAAAAAAAAAGAAGTGAAAGAAGTCTCTGAAAGGAACGGTTCATCAAAAATGGAAACCTGTTCGTTCATTTATCCACAGGCCATTCGTGCTGTCTGAATATGTTTTTTTTTCTTTTTGACTCTTAAAGAACCAGCAGCACCAATCATCACAGTTTCAGCTAAAATAAGTTTATAATGTTCTACTTGCAAAAAAAAACTACCATCTTGGGTGGCTTGACGGTGAGGAATACAGCAAATGTTCATTTTTGAATCTGAACTATCCCTTTAAGCATATTATTTTGAATTTATTTATTAAATGACAGTAAAAGGCAATATTGTGAAATAAAAAACGTAAAGAAATAGTTTTTTATTGTAACATTTTGAAATGTAATTTCCCCAGAGATGAAAAGCTAAATTTTAAGTATGATCACTGAAGTCTTCAATGTTCAGTGCTTCCCACACATAGACTTTACTTTGGCGGCCACCCAAGTATATTTAGCGACACATTTCTTACTATTATTAGATCCTTTTACACTTTTTGGATCAGCCAAATAACTAAATAAACATTTGTGATCGATTAAGTAGTGGAAAATCTTCTCTCGCTTACCAGATTCGTTCTGTGCCCGCGTTTCACATGCTTTTCAGACCCACAGAGACGCGTATTTTTGGGACTTAAAAAATTAGTCCGGCCCGGGTTGCTAAATCTCCTAAAATGTCCGGAATTCAACTTTTGCTTTCAGTTTCTAAAGCTCGTATGCACTTTTGCATTACTCTTTTTTTAAAGACTACTTTCCGCCTGGTTCACAGCTGACAGCACACGCACAGCCACGATACCAAGAGAAAAAGTAAATAATAGATTCTTTAATCTAAACGCCTCAGAAAAACTTTGCTATATACTCGGAGAGGACGAAATGACATCTAAACTGCCTGCAAAATATATGTACACCATTAGTGGTTAATCAACGCATTTGATTATTAAAAATAATCTACTCGTTTTAATCTTGCAATTATGACAATTATTACAGATATGGTCTGTTTTTATTACCTTTTCTGTCATTTATTTCTCATTTGCTGATTATTTTATTAATTTGATGATGTTAATATATTAAATAGACTATTTTTTATACATACAAAATGTCATGATATATACAATTATTATTAAAATGAAATTATGTTTTATTTGTCGCATATAGTTAACTATTTATGTGATGTGGGTAAATGGTGTGTTTCAACCCGGCTACCACCGCAAGTATATTTAAAACCTGTGGAAAGCACTGATGTTTAATATTTTATTATCATTATTTTTAATCATCAATTTGTTTATCATCATCATCATCATCATCAACAACAACATTTGTCAAACAAATACATGCAAATCTTTACAGAAATTTGTCTGAATCCTTACAAAAATGTAAAAAAAATAACCTTTCTATCTTACTGACCCATTTTTAAGCTGTTATTGTGTACACATTTATTAATTGCGATAATAAATTGTTAAATGTGCATGTGAATAAAGTCTAGAACTCTAAATAAACAAGATTTCATTTCTGCATGAATTCCACAGGCATCAATTCTTCATGGATCCAATTATGTATGGCACGGGCATAAGAATCAGTTGCCTTCCAATCAGCTCGGCTTGCATTCTTGTTTATTTCTCAGAGATAAATGGAGACATTTAGAGTATAAATGTCAACATTTGCATGCTCAAACAGACAGAGAAGAGTGTGGGTGTATGGGAATGCTTTTTTATTTATACCTGAGCTTGAGTGTTGGGTCGCTGGTTGCTGTCTTTATCACCAAAGGTCTTTCTGCAGTTATCCAACCACTGCAGGGGGAAGGAGAGACGAGATACCACATTAAACACAAAGGTGGAACTTTCTGATGTTCTGAAGAACTGAGAGCAAAGACAGATGACGTTTCCTTGAGTGCAAAGCAGAAATGGAGAGTGAGAGAGACGACTAGTGTGCATGTGAGTGTGCATGAGGTAAATTTAATAAGAGTGCGCTACTTAGCAAATTAAAGAGGGTCTGTTTAAGCATACATGGAGGGGGGGGATATAATGCTCTAGAGGCAGGGCCTGTGTCTCATTCAATTACTGTCCTCTAGTCATCCACTATCCCATCTGCCCCCCTCTGCTCCCCTTCCTCTCCGTCCAGATAAATGATTTAGGGGCTTCGTGAGGCTATTCTTAGTGACTGTGCATGGAGAGATACTGGCCGCTGTAGATTCGGGATGGGTGCTAACGGAAGCGAAGGCTGGATAAATCAGCTCACATCCTGATATGATTTAGAAGCCAACAATAAATGCAAAGAGACGTCATGGAGCATTTTATGATCCTGCGCTGTCAGCTCATTCTCCTCTGCTGTCTTTTCTCCATTGCAAGAGCTTAAGATCACGCTTTAAAGACGAGTTTAAAGGGTCACGAAACACCAAAACGCATTTTGAGAGGTTGACAGTCATATATGTGTCCCACATTGCTAAAAACATTATTAGGACACGCATATTTAGCTAGAAAGTGAAAAACGGTTGTTTTTGCATTGTTTAGAGAAAATATTGAAGCTACGTCACGGCGATGAAATCCTTGTGTAAATTCCAGCGTGGAGATTGTACTGGCTAGTACAGACAGCCAGAGTGACGTCAGTGAGTTTTCAGCACATCTGTTCATTAATTCATGAGAAAGACTTGGTTCGAACCAATCAGCGGACTAATATACATCAATATGCATGATATAGCTTTGAAGACTCTTTTTACTTGTTACAGTGTTCAGAGAGACGCCACATTTTGTTGCCAATCGTATGATGTAGTTACTAAGCTTAAAGTAACATCACTACAATATTATGGACTGAAAATTCTTCACTTCCACATAGCTCTCAGATCCGCTGTAAATGCTGCTCCCCTGCGTTTGTGTTGCCAGTGTGAAAATCAGCCGTAGTGTACGTAATGACCCTCTTTCGCCACTCGACACTCCCACCTAAACAAAGCTGGACTCACCCACTCTCCTGACTTTTTTTCAAACTAGAGGTATGAAAACACCTCTAGGGTTCATGGCCCTTTAAGATGACTTAAATAAACTGCGCAGAAAATTCCCAGGTTCTTTATAGCCTTTGCATTTGTATCAGAACTGGGTATAACTGATGAAGATTTTAAAGTTATAACAAAGTAGCAAGGACTTTTCAAGGACATTCCAGATCAAATACCCTCAAATTCACAGACTTAATGTGTGACATTTCAAAAGAGCAAGATTACATTGTGCTCCCTTGTAAGATATATGGTGCCAAACAAAACTATGCAAAGCAGCTTTGTTTTTCATTTATTTTGGGTCATGATCTGATATTCTATTTGTGGTAATGTGGTTTTGCATAAAACTGAAGAATATGCAGTAAAATCCTATACTGTTTTCTCAAATTCTGATTAACTTCTGCATAGATTTTATTGAAAACAACTCACAGGCTTATGTAACAAGAATTAAGATGTATAAATGTGCTATCATTTTTTTTCTTGGCTCAAGAGTATCCATTAACTTAAACTAAACAAAACTGAAACAAAAGCAATTTGATGTTGCATTAAATAAAATATTTAGGAAACAGTTTATCAGAAGTTTCATAGACTAAGTACAAAACAAAATACACATAAAAACCATTTCTCCCCGATTAACATACTTTCAAGGATTTCGTGCTAACCCTGTTTCCAACATTTGTCAAAATATCTTCTTTTGTGCTAAACAAATAAAAACCTCAAACAGGTTTGGAACAAGTGGGCGGATATCACTTTTAGGTGAACTATTAGGTGAAATTGAGGTAAAAATAACTTCAAGATGGTTTAAAGTCTGGATGAAATGAAAATTCTGATTGTTCTACCCCCATTGTGATGAAAAAAAAACACATTCCTGTCATCTAATGAGATCGACAGGTTATAAATCAATCATAAAAAACAAAAACAAAGCAATAGTCCATAGAAAATAGTGATTTTAATAGTGACTTTAAAAATATTCAATTTGGTTGTAATTAATGTGGCTGATAAATGTCAGATGTCAGTACTATAAACTTACTTGCTCGGCTGCTTCTCTCTTGCTGTTGTAAGTATCTAGATGCTCTTGTAACTCCAACACACTGAATTTTAGTGTCTCCAAGAGCCCACAAGAGACCAACTAAAACACAAAGAGTTTTATTTTTGATTTGACATTAATATAAAAACTATACACAAGCCAAAGTAAATTAATCTACATAAAACATCAATAAATGGTGGAATCTTTCAGCATCTTAATGTATGTATTGAGGTGTAATTGCAGAGGAAGTGTACTAGTATATTAAACTCACAGTTTCAGCATCCAGTAGGACTGTAGGGCACTGGGAGCAGGAAGTCATGACCTCTAGAGAGCTCAGGAACTGGTTTCCCATTCGTTGCAGACCCTCCCCAAGGAAGTGGACAGAGGAATGGGTAATCGAGTCAAACTTCCTTTGAATGTGCTGAAGAGACCAAAGAGAATCCACAAATCATTCAGATTACAAGCATTTATGAAAACAGATATCACTTCTTCAAAAATGACATTGTGTATTTAGGACACAAAATGCTAACAATGTGCAAACTAGGGTTGCACTGAAACACAAAGTGGAATATTCCGCTATTTTGAATTTTGAAGTTAGTTAGCCCATTGAAATGAATGGGTTTCATAGCGCATCGCTTTCTGCCTCCAGTGTGAAAGCCACACAGAGCAGCCTTTTTCAGCTTGAAAATTTGGTGCATCCCTAGTGCAAACATTTTATTTAATAGGTCATACTTTTAGATTTAAAGTCTGCTAGAATAGATTTTTGACGGTCCTTATTAGAATTTTATTTCTAGTATTATATTGGTGATTTGTGATTGGTTCACAACTGTCATCTGATGGAAAGTTATGGTGGTTCGGTCTCTCATTCATTGTCATGCAGACAGAGCATGCAAGTAGTTCCAGGTCACAAGGGCATGCTGCTGCTTGTTTGCGGAGAGCGTGGTTGCTTGTTTCAAGCCCGGTTGCTGTGAAAATGTATGTTTTTATGCTGGTTGTTCTTATTCTGAGGGAGTGGCGGTGTTCACTGAAGCAAAGGATCAAAAGTCCTTTAAATTGAAAGTTCAAGTGTTTGAGAAGAAAGTTTTCGATGTGGACATAGAAGCGGAAACATTTATGAATGGGAGTGTTTTTTTTTTGGAGGAGGTTTTGTTTATTTGATGATGCGCGTTGAACGTATCATGTGTTTGGGTTTGATTTGTGTGAGGTGCCTATTTTTATTTTGCCGTTATTTGTTTTGGGTTTTTCCTTTTTGTTTAAATGTTTGATCACTGCTCCTTTTGGATTTAGTTTGAAGCAGTTTTCTGGACCCCGTATTATCTACGGATAATCGGGTAAGCAAAGTTTTTCTTCTTTAAATTGAATGATGTTATTGTATTCAAAGATTTATCGTTTGTATGCTAATTTGGTCATTTATATGTTTAAAAGATCAATTTAGAACATGGTAGAAGAGATGTTTCGAAGTGCATTGATTACACAGTTGTTTCAGCTTGCACAAATGGAAAACCTACTTTAACGAATACAAACTGGACAGACATATTAAAGTCCACTGATTACACAGTTGTTTCAGCGTGCACAAACGGACTATCTACTATGTTAGAATTGTACGATTAAGTTCTCTAAGTTTGTTATTGTGTGATGATTTTGGCTTTGAAATATTATTATTATTTGTTTGTGCGTGAATTTGATTAAAATTGGTTTTGTATATTCTGAAGTGATTTACTTGATTTATATGTTATGGAAGTTTATTTTACATTTATCACCCATTGATTGCATTGTGAAGGGTATTAATAGGTAATGTGCCTGGGCTTGGAAATTTAAGTTTGTTTGGTTTATGAGTTGAGCTTAAATGTGTTGAAGTTACATCATGTTTGCTTAGTAATTTTCTCCTTTATTAATATATTGATTTGGTCGATTAAACATTTGATTCTGGTTTAATCGATTAAATCCTATATTTGTTGAAACTTTGTTATTTTTTATTTAATGGAATTATTTGAGTAACTGTAGTGGGGTTTTCTACCCCTGGTGCCCAACCCATTTTATAAGCCAAATACCACTACAGATTAACTATTACAAGAATATATTTTACTGTACATTACTGCAGCATGAAATTTAAGGATTTATTTAATGTATGCCAAATCAAAAATAATTGCAATTCTATCGATCCATCCATGTTCTTTAAATTTAACGTTACGAAATAATACTCTAATACATTAACAAATTATAGTCAGATATTTAGATAAAAGATAAATAAAAAAGGAAGAGAATTTATCAATATATATTTATGAGAAATAGAAAACTTTTGTAACATTATAAAATTACGTACAGCAGCATGTGCTTAATTAATCTTTGCTATATGAATATGTTAATAAAAAAAAATACATCAGATTTTTGAATGGTAGTACATCCCCTAAATACCGTACATCAATATTTATGTAATTCGCAACTCAGAAGCACTCTTATTTGTACCTGGAAGAGTCGGGAGAACACATGGAAGGTGTACACAGCAGAAGACCCATCCGAGTCTGACAGCATCTGGTTGACATGACAGCGCCAGGCATCCTCCTCATCATCGTAGGCTACAGGCTGGAATGCTGCCAAAATAGCAGAGAGAAAGGGCGACGGAGGTGGCGAGGCCTGGAGTTCAGGAAACCCGTCCGTGTCGCCTTCGTCTTGACTGTAAACACAAACAGAGCAAGACTCATGCGACACAAAGCATGACATCATTCAGGAAGGAAAAACGTAAACAAAGACATGCTGTTCTTTCTCCCCAGCTCTCCCTCCTCTCTCTCACTGCAGATGCCCCGCGCTGCAGTGTTGTTACACTCCAAATCTACTGCAGAGGCATCAAAACACAAGATAAACACACACTTACAGGCCTGTCGGGCCGAAGAGCTTGATGAAGCAGACCGAGTAGAAGAATCGGAGTCCAGACGGGGAGGACATGGCCTTCATCTTCATCCTCACTAACAGCTTTTCTCCTTCCCCTCAATGTCTTCCTGCTCTGACGCTCGTTTTTTAATCGCCGTTCTCTCTGTGAGCTCTTCACCTCACGTGTTAGCCTAAATTCTCCTGCTGCGTTTGTGATGCTCTGTGTTTTTTTCTCTCTCTCTCCCTCCCCCGCTCGCTGCTGCACCGCACAAGAGCGTTTTCCACAAGCGCGGATGCTGTTAAATGGATCTGCAGAAAGTTGCCAGGAAGAGCAAGGAAAGGGCCTCGTTGTGCCGTGCATGCTCTAAAATCAAATTAGAGCCCTCTGTTGAATCACAAGACTATAATTTTTATTAATCGATCATGGACGAGCCGGACACATCAGGGGTTGATCTACAGCACTGCAGAGGAACGGTGTGTGAGAGTGCACATGTGGAAGAACGGATAAAGTGAGTTAGTGGAGGCACTTTCTGATGCGCTTAGAGGCGTATAGTGGCTGACCTTCAAAAGAAATGATGAGATCACTATTCGCAGCTTTAATAAAATGCTTCTTTATTCACTGAGAACTTAAGAGACACAATGCATTAAATGATAGTGAACTACTGAGTTAAAAATAGACTGCTGACATACTGAAGTTAACCCTTATGTACTGCTAGGGATGTTTTCATCCACTCTGAGGTGGTTTTGTGTCTTTATATGGCCATAACTTGTTCTGTGTTTCAGCTGGCAGAATGATTTTTGGTGACAAATCTTATTTTGACACACTTGAGAAAATGCTTTGAATAAAAAAACAAAAAACAACAACAACAAAAAAACAATACACTCTAGGCAAATTTACTACCCTTTTGTTATGTTAGAGATGAAAACATCCACTCAATTAAACTGCTGTAAAATGCATCAGATAATTTTTTTCATGGTTTTTTTTTTGCATAAATATGCTAATCAACCTCAGTCCTGATCAAAACTACTAAATTGTTTAGTAAATTACAGGAATTTAACTATTAGATTGCTAAATTTATAAATGATGTCACTGATTTGGTGAAAAACACACACAATATGACATTTTCAATATATAAAGTAATTGTGTACTGGATTTTTTATCACAGTCTTGGACATGTGAAACAACATTGCCTTTGTTGCATTGTTTCTGATTAATAAACACATTTCTCCCTGATTTAATGTTGGTGGCTGTACTTGCCCCATTGATTTCCATTATAACCACATTTTTTTGATTACAAAAACATGACACCATATAATTATGCATTTTGATTGTTGGTGGTTTTCCATTGGGAAGAGGTAAATTTATTTATTTTTACTGTTGATCACCAGTTCGCATTATTAAGCCTTAAGATAGATGTGTGCAAAAATGCTTAGTATCTGGATTTTATATAACAGCAAATTAAAGTGTGTGTATGTATGTCTGTAAGAGTGTCCTTTGCGCACTTGCCTTGATGTGTCTGAGAAAATCAAAATATGCATCGCAGCCCTCAGAACTACACGGAGTAAATAAAAACAAAGACTGTGTATTTATGCACCTTCAAATGTGGTTAGAATGGAAGTCAATGAGGCAAAAACAGCCACCAACAGTAAATTGGGGAGAAAAAATGAAAATCTAACAACAGCATCAAAGTCAGTGTTGTTACTAATCATTCACATGTCCAAGACTGTGATAAAAGGTTAAAAAAAATCCAGTCCACAAGTACTTTTTATATTGAAAATTCATCATTTTGTGTTTTTTCACCAAATTAGTGATATCATTTGTGAACTTGGCAATTAAAGAGTCAATATCCTGTAATTTTCTAAACAATTTAGTAGTTTTGATTTATGACAAACATTTAAAACAATATTTATGAGATGCATTTTACAACAGTTTAATTAAGTGGATGTTTTATCCCTAACATAACAAAAGGCTAGTAAATTTGAACAGTGCACAAGGTTAAGGTCTCAGATAATCTGATGAAAAGTTGAATGGAATAAATGCTTGTAATAAAGGTCCAAAATGTTTGTTTTTTTTTAAATAGAAACAACTGCAAAAGATTTCAACATTGCTTGCAGTGAATAATATATTTCTACATATATTTAAAAACAATAGCATGCTGATAGTTTCTGTATATGAATCACCATTCAAATGTTGAAGTTAGATTTGGTTTTTGAATGAAAGTAATATATTTACATTTTCTCCAAAGTTCAGTTAAACAAAAATCACAGTAAAGAGTTAAGACGATGCTAATGTTATAAATTATATCTATTATAAATAAGCACTGTTCTAGTACTCTCTATTTATTAAAATTATTTATTACAACGTTTACATTTTTGTATTTAATTATAAAACCAAACTGTTATTTTAAACTTTTAGACTATTTCACTCAAAAGTATTGCTTTAATTGTATTTTTTGTCTAATAACCGCAGCTTTAATTAACATAAGAGATGTAATTTCTTTTATATCTCATATATAAACCTTGGAAGTAGATTTTAAAACATCTGCCTGAAAACAAAGTCTTCATGATACCGAACCGCTTACGGAAGTAGAAAGCTGTTATACGTTTACAACTATGTCAATAAGCACTTATTAGGATCAAATAAAAACTTTTTTCAAAGTACTAATTAGAGTAGCTAACATTAAAGAGGATCAAAAGATCATTAAAGTTATCCCAAAACAAAAATGGTTGTTGCTTTAGGTTTCAGGATTTCTTTGATGATATTGATCAACTTTAAATGTCAACTACTATATATAATTTCAAATTTCAGGATTCTCAATGGATGTTATTTTTTTTGTGAGAAGACAAGCAAGTGTTCGGATCAATGTTTTTAGGCTTCATTTTGGCTTCGATGCTGCCTTTAAAGGGCGTTATGTTTATAGGCAGCACACAACAACAACAGTGCTTTTGAAACAGAACCCATTATTGAGTCAAATATCCACCCCAAGCATTACCGCCACAGAAATCATAGACCAACCTGGATAGTCCATAAAAATCTGCCTCCTCTTCCTCGCACCGATCATCCAGCTCTTTCAAAGCCAGCGTCACGTCATCCTCACAGACTGAATCAGGGGCCGAGTCCAAAACCAGCGGCAGGACGGTCTCCTCCTCACACATGGAGTCTAATCTGGTGTCTATGATGGAGGGTGTAATCCCTGGTTCGTCATCAAAGAGGGACCCAGGCGGGCTGTCCATGGCCGGTGGAGGCGGTGGGGCTGGATCCAGGTCGTCTGTGGGGTCCTGGGAGTCATGTAAGTCACAGAGCTCGGGGGGGTCTGAGGGCAGAGGAGGGGCACTGCCAAACCCTGTATCCTCACTGACACTGCTGCTTAATTCATCCCCAGCTGTTACACTGGCATCCTGCAAACAGGAATGATAAAGAAAGAAATAATAATAAAACAGGAGCAGAATGTATTTTAGGTCAAGCTCTTTTGAATGCTTGTTTTTATTAGGGATGCATGATATTAGAACGATATTAATGACGTATCTCTGTAACGACGAATGACGTATCTTTGTAAACCAGTAGCGTTCAGCTGCGCATGTGGCTTCACCTTTTGGTACCCTTTCTCGTGTTTGGTACCCTTTCGAAAGGGTGCCGAAAAAGTGGTACGGTACGGCTCGGTACGCTTTTTGACAGTGGAAACGGCCATAAAAGCGTACCAAACCGTACCGTACCGTACCACTTGGTGGAAACGAGCCATTAGACAAGCAAAATGAACGCAAAATACAAAGAAGTTACATAATAAAGTTGTTCTGAATCTTCGACTAAAAGGAGACTCTTGGATTATGAGAGGCTAACAGTTAGGGATGCAAAAATATGTTATATCTTATAATATAGCATTTTACTAGAAAAATTCTGTTTTTAATCAACTGTTTTATTTTTCTCGTTTTTTTAAATCAAGATATTTTTAGATAGAATGAATTAAGTTCAATCTAAAAAAAAAAAAACTGTCAAAGTGCAAACATTTAGTCTTTAAAACTCTATGAATGAGTGAAAACCTCAGCAGATATTCTGACTCTGATTGGCTGTTTTCATTTTCCTCTAGTCTTGACTCCCACCATAATTATTTATTTTCAGCTCTGGGTTTGTCTTTTGGTGGCCCCAGCCAATAATGACAAAAGCAACTGCTGGGGAGGTGGGGATACAGATAGTAAGGCCCCATCTGATTGGTCATATTTAGATAAACAAATGCATAAAAAAATGTTTATCAAGTCTATCATACGGATATTGTATATACTATTATCGCAATAACAATACTTTTGCAAGATATTGTGCAGCCCTACTATCAATCAACTCAATTTCTGCTGTAACACTTTTTCGTTACAATATTTCCCCAAGTTACCTCCACTGGAACCTGGTGGTGCCATGTTAGAGTGATCAAAATTTAGGTGAAATACCAAAAATTGAAGTTAGTTTGAAATAGGAAA
This sequence comes from Danio aesculapii, assembly GCF_903798145.1. Classification (NCBI taxonomy): domain Eukaryota; kingdom Metazoa; phylum Chordata; class Actinopteri; order Cypriniformes; family Danionidae; genus Danio; species Danio aesculapii. Next base: position 24,490,069 of record NC_079454.1, on the reverse strand, counting down.
TTAAGCATTATTTAGCAGCAAAATCACAAGTCTGATTAGATATATAGTGAACAAAAATAATGACCCTTGTAAATGAGAAATTTTCCATAAAACACAAACAAAAAGAATTGTTAAAATATGGTTATCAGCATTGGCTATTGGTTAAAATGAAAGAATTATCTTTCTGATCAGAAACTTATTATATACATTTATATGCAAAAAATCCAATATCATGCATCACTAACACCAACTCACTATCAAGCATTTTTTCATGCAATAAGCACCAAGCAGAGCCACTGTTATATAAGAACTCTCCAGAGTTGTGCTGCAGAAACAGACATTTACTTGAGTTCAAACCCAGGGTGGGCAGCATGAACATTGCACTTCGAATGAACATCACCAAGGGACCCTTAAGCGTCGCCACTCACAAAATGGCTTTGCGACACACATTTAGCGCTTCAATTAGGAAAGCAGAGAGGATCAATACTGTTATGAGGCTAATCTTTCACCACTGACTTACGATGCAAATGTGACCCGCCCAGGAATAAAACTATGACATCAGAGGATCTATATTAAATGGTCCACTGTAACTCCATTCATAAATCACACCAAGCACCGAGCTAAATAGCAGCTGACTATAAAATCAATCAAACATCTTTACCCCAAGCCGCATAACATGTCGAACAATCAGGACTGCATAGATACTTACAGAAGTCTTCAATTTTAATGCAATTCACAATGTAGTGAATGATTATTTATGATATTTACTTAATTACAAAAGGTGTATGAAAGTAGCTATGGTTTGATTATAGTAAAAGTGTAGTAACCATGTTTTTTGTCATGTAGATTACCATTTGTATAACCACTGTTTTGCAACAAATACTATGATTACTGTTGCAAAACCATGCAAAAAAAGTTTTATTGGTTCATTTTTTGAACAATGATTAAATTTAATTAACATAATTAGCCCATGGATTTGAAATTTTTTTTTGGAAGATGTCTTATACAGACATGTATGTCTTAAGCCGCGGTCACACTGCACATTTCGCCCCATAGACTTCCATTCGTACGCATGTGAATGGGGCAGACCGAAAACGTAAGCTTGTGCGACAAGTTGCGCAGTTTGCTGCGTTTGAAAGTTTAAGCTTGGTGAACTCTGATCTGCAAAATGGCATCATGGGATTGCTTTAGACCAATATAATATCAAAACATGTAAAGAAATGTAAAATATGGACTTACATCACTTAAATCAACATTTAATCGTATTGTTTTATCCCTTTTCGAAACGTCGTATGACAGAACTTTGCAAGCACAAACTCTAGTGTGAATGCGACTTTATACAGTGTGGACAATGGCTGATATGAAGCCAAAATTAATTAGTTCATATGTAACTTTATAAATGTGCAGTTTAGTAAATAAACATGCAGTAAAAACATCTAAAATGACCAAATTAATAAATACTTTGAGAACAAATCAACACGCATTTGTCATTTTGCCTTTTTAAACAGAAAGGTAAGATATAGAACTCATATTTTGTTTCATATTTTTGCCTAATCATTTTTATTAAATGTGCATCCATTCAAGCATTGTGCAAACGGCAACAAAGTCACATGATGTCCAGATCTCTGATGGACGATTTGTCATCAAGACAAATTCCAGCACACAGCATGACTGATGGTAAAGCATTCCTGGGAACAAAATGCTCCATCTCAGACTCATGTTTTATTCAAACCTACTTAAAGGAGACAAGCGAGCAAAAAAATAAATAAAAAAAGAAACAACCTAATTGAACGAACTTGAGATTCCTTTTTTCCTCCTCCTCCTATTTATGAGTGCAATGCATTAAAAGAAGGAAGGGTGGCGTGGAGCCAGTATTACAGAAAGCTTTTAGGCGTTCTTGGCTGTGGTGGCCAAGCAGATGAGTAAGGCCATCAGTGGTTTTATCTGGACTCATTAAGCTAAGAGCTGGAGAATGACAGACCAGATGCCCTTGAACTGATATTGAGGTATGACTGGACTCAGCTGCTCTTGGCTGGACGGAGTAAGCATTGATCAAAAGTTGTTCATTCATTAACATCAACAAGCGGAGTTTTCTGCTAAGAACTGGGACATACACAGCTTCATGTTGACTGAAGATCAGCTCAACGGTGATAGTTTTATGCATGAAGACTGACCTGTTTAATTGTTATAGAAATATCACGTCAGATGGCAGATCTGGGTTTGCCATTTAAACATCAACAGATTTCAGCAGTTAGTTGAGTGTTAGTAATAAAGCCTGTAAGCAGTCTTTAATGTTCTCTCGGTCAGGCAGTACATCTGTTTTTAATGGATTAGAATGGGACATTCTTTAATTTATAGGGATATTTCACCCATCCCAAAAAAAAAAATAAAAAAAAAATCATTTTGTCATCATTTTCACCTTTACGACTTTAAAAAAGGCATGCCGCTGAAACAAAAAGCAGACATATACATATGTATACTGCTCTCTGGCCCCGAGTTATCAATCTTCAAGACTAACACTAAAAAAGGTCTAAACAATTTATCCAAAGCACTCATGCAATACATTTATGATGTCTTCTGAAGTCTTTGTGTTTCAAACAAATCCAAATGTAGTTATTTAATTAAAGTAAAACACTAAATAAAAGAAAATATAATAAAATAAACAAAAATAATAATAAAACAGACATTTGACCTACATAAAAATTCATAAAAAGAAAAATATGAAAAACTTCATAAAGTAGCAGAAATATGTTTAATGTACCACAATTAAAACACTAACAAAAATTGAACTGAATTAATAACAAAAATTGAAATTCACCAAAAAGTTTTAAACAAATAAAAAACACAAAATATTGTTAAAATTAAAGAGAAACCTAAAAATAAGCTAATTACAAAATATTCTAAATGCTTTAATTAAATTAACGTTTTAAAAAATTAACTTTTAATTAGTCAGTTTTGGAGCTTGACAGCACATGGACACTTTGCTTCCATTTAATGAAAAAAATAATAAACACCCTCATTTGTGTTTCAATGAAATAATGGCAACACCTGGATGAATGACTCCTATAACAGGGCTTTAAAAACGATATCAACATACATGAGTTTCTAAAGCTATCTTCTCTGTTTAAGCGCATCCCTAATTGTATATTCAGACAATCTCTATGACCTTGAAGATGCTATCTAGAGTAAGGCTGATGGCTGGAAAACAGACATTTGATAAATATTGCTAAAACCAGTTGATGAAAAACAGCCAGGGATGATGCAATACAAAAGACCAAAGTGAACAAAATGTGCACTCATGTTTGAGGATACGGTCTTTAAGGTCATTTACTCGCCCTCTACTTGTTCTACAGCAGTTTGTTTGTATTCTATTCTGCTGAACACTGAAGAAAATATTTTTAAGAGTAATGGAAACAGGTAGTCTTTGACTTCCATCGTATTTTTTGGATGTCAATGGTAGCCAGTTTGAAAAATTCCTCATAATATTTTTTCAGTGTTCAACGGAATAAAAAAAACACCTGGAGGGCGAGTAAACGATCATGGTCATCTGTTGTAAAGCTCATAGAGTGGTGGGATATTTTTCACTAATACTCACGATGAGATCGCAGATCCGTGGAGAGCAGTGTGTGGTCTTCCTCAGAGCCTAACGTGTGTGTTTTTCAACCTTTCTGGGACCGAATTTGAGGTAGTTCTAGCACAGCAGGCCTGAGGTGTATGTTTGTCCCTGATGAAAATCTCTCCCCCAATCACACATCAAGCAGGCAAGCAAGCCCCACCCTCGAAATAATCAATCATTATCCAATGTCCCATAAAGCAACACCCAGTGCAAGAAAAAGACAACATGCGCCAGCAATTTGGCAGAGAAAACAAAGAGCCAAATATTTCAAATCGCAACACATTTTGGTAACACTCTAGCAGCATTAAAAGCTTGACATCGCTGAACGATAAGGGGAATTTGATAGGTAAGAAAACAGCACCAGGTAACGTCACAAAAGAGCGAAATGCAAATTGGCTAAATAGCACCCGTGCACCATAATTTATTATTAAGACTCCTGATTGATCCCACCTCAGGCAACTGGCTGCTATTGCTGTCAGAGCGGGCAGTGTCGTGGGCGGGGCTATCTGGGCGGTGCAGCAGTGGGGTGGGCGTGGCCTCTTCTGTCAGGACACTACTGGAAGACTCTTGCGACTGCTGTAGGGAATCCATGTGATTGGATATGGCATCGTCGGTTGCAGAATCACTGTTAAGCTGTGTGGGAAGGAAAATAAATTCAATATTTAGTTTTGGAAAAAAAACGCTGCATCACTAAGTGTTATTCTGCATGCGTGCTTAATAGATCTATGAAAAGCATTTCAAATATTTCATTCATCTTATGTCATGCGGCATGCTGAAAAAATTACGTGAGGCTGGCAAAACCAATTACATTCAACTTTGTCTTATTCAAACAGTGTAGAAAAAATGTCAAATAAAGTCAGGAAAGGAAAGATGACATTCACTCAGCAGCATATTAGGATCTTTAGCTCTGCTTAGTAGCTCATCATGCCCCATAGCAAGCAAAAGGGTGAAAATATAGAAATCTAGGAGACGTTTGAAGAAAAAAAATAATAAAGTCTGCATCTGAACAATCATGCAGAAAAACGTTTTGAATGATAATGAGAAGGCCCACAAGGGATATGGTTTTTTAATATTGTGCTCACTTTTCTGGGAAATTAAACCTGTTAAAATGTAGGGATGCACAGATATTGATTTTTAGGCCGATATCGATAACCGATACCCCTTAAGATTTGGAAACTGATAACCGATATACTATAGCCGATAAATATAAATATTTCAAAAAGTTATATTTTTATACAGTGAACAACTGATTTTATTTAAAAAAAACTTCAGGTTTGAACTGCTCTTATGAACTGAATAGCCCACTCAAAGCAAAAAAATAAACAATAATTTCAAAATTGCAAGGTGATTATCTACATTATTGCAAGGTGATTATATGTTCATGATTTAACATAAACCAGCATGCCAAAAATTTCCTTTTCTTCGCATAGCAAAATAAGATGTAACTTGACTGTTGCATAAAAACAATAGGTTAAATAAAAAAATGGGATTTAATTACAAAACAAGTAAAATAAATATATTTAAAATAAAAGTAAAACGAAAGAACTAAGAACTGAAACCAGCTCAAATGTTCTTGAATAAAATTTGTTACAGTAATGTACATATGTAAGAATATGTAATGTCCAAAAAAGTGTTTTGAGAGGTGTTTTGGCAGTAGCCACCATACAAGAGAAAAGCTAAACACGGATAGTATTCATTTATTAAATGCGACATAAATTCGTCCCATTTGGCATTTTAGATTTTTTTTGAACACATGTAGATGCTGCTTGTCATTCAGACAACGCTTCTATGTTCGTTCTTGCTGTCAATTGCGGGAAAAATGATTGATGAAAGGTTTATGATAAATGGCGGTGAGTTTGAAAGTGTAACTGCAGGTGCGGTATGATGCGCGTACACACGAAGCGGAGTCAGATTTGTTCTCGGAGTCAGATTTTGATACAACACCTGAGCACATTAAGCACAGATGACTTTATGACAAACAGTGCATAATATAAAGACAAAATGTGGCGGCGGTTAAGAACCCCTATGTTGGATTCAGTGACTGGCACTTGTCTCCCCTGCTGCTGTTTGAGGTGCTGTGAAGGCTATGTTGGATCACTGTGTGTGTACGTGCGTAAATATGCGCTTGTTATAATCATTATAAATATTCTGATCAACCTGAAAACAATCTTACATCAACTACACTTAGCAAGCAGAGCGTTGATAATAACAAATAATCATATTAGATTATAAACAACCCAACGTTGGCGCCAATAGCCTAGTGGTTAAGTGCGCCAACATATAGCACCATGGTGCTCACGGCGACCCGAGTTCGATTCCCAGCTCGAGGTCCTTTGCCGACCCTTCCCCTCTCTCTGCTCCCAACTATTTTCTGTCAATTCTCTGCACTATTCTATCCATTAAAGGTTAAAAAAAACCCTATAAAAAAATAATAATTATAAACAACCCAACGAGATGCTATTATGTTTACACATGTAATATTTTTCCTGAGGCGATTTAAACCAAAATAAACGATGACACTCTATCAAACATAGCTACAATGATAAGGAATAAGGTTATTTACTGAGTTTATTAATGCACAGCAATACCACACAAAGAAAGGACGAACTTTGAAGGAATAAACAATGTGAGGTAAGCTCCATTATAGTGCACTGGACAAGTCTGAACAAGTTAAACCCACGCATGCACGAGGCAGGCAGTTCTGTACAATTACATAACCTATCGGCTTAAAGATATCAGCCTAATTTTGACATCGGACCGTTAACGATAACATTAAAAATAGCATTTAGCGACCGATAACAATATGGGCTGCAGATATTTCGTGCATCCCTATTAAAATGTGGTAAATTAATGCTGGATATCAGTACTATAGTAGTTAGTACAATATAGAACAGCTTTGTCAACATTAAGTTACACATTATAAACATTGAGTAATACGTTTCTCAAAAATGTGTATAAAAATGATTTGAAATATCCTTTACAAAAAAAATCAAAACCTTATACAACTTTCTAGGTTGTGTATACCTAGAAAGTTGTGTAAGGTGTTGATTTTTTTTGTCTCACACTAGAATAAAAATCTATTAGTGTTCTTGTTTTTAAGCTATAAGTATGATCAAATTGTGACATGTAGGAATGACCAAAGTTTCTAACTTGTACCAATTATGCAGAATTGTGTTTGTGTGCAGATTCTGTGTGGGCCTTCTAGTTAGATCATGCATCAAGTGTCTGAACGGTTACATCAAAGGTTAAGAATGCAAGGCAGCTCAACCCTTGCACTTAAGCTACTCTGAATGACTAACAAATCACTAAAAGAAAGAATAATGGTCCCCATCACCTTACTTACCCCAAAAAACAAATAATAGAGAGAATTCAATATAGAATTAAAAGTCAGAGAGGGGCTCTGAAGTACTAAAAATCAATAGTTTGCTTGGCTGGGCGGCAGGGAGAGTGTCTTTAGACACTGGAAATGCGGGTTATGCAGAAAGCAAGCGTCTAACCCCGCCTAAGTAGGCCGCAGCAGCATCTAAGCCCAATTTGCCGCACAGACACACCATGCCGGTGCCCCCTATGTGAAGGGGGCCCAGAGGAGAGGGGACTTACGAGGTTGGAGCGGGTGAGAATCTGGCTAGCGCTCAGTACCTCCTCCTCAGATGACTCATCGGTGTCCTCCGGCTGGATGAGACTGGGCGTGCTGCCCGAATACTGGCAGTCCTGCAAAGATGGGGTGTCACCGTCACCTTTGTCAATGCTGTCCAGAGAGCGACGCCGCACACCCCAGTTGAAGTTGTCCATGCTCTCCCCCTGCAGGAAAAACAGGAGAAAGCAAATAAGAGCGAAGCAGATGAGCGATGCACTGAACGCTGAATGAATTTTACAGAAAGAAGATACAAATTTAAAATGACTACGTGAAACACAGTACATTACGCACAACCACAGAGCACAATGGGGTTGAGGAAGATGGAGAACGTCACAACAATGCTTTACATTCTAATTGGAATGAAAATAAATCATTTACGCATTCATGTATTTCGCTACAATTGCAAAAACAAATCTTTGCTAAAAGAAAGCAAATTTTCAAAAGAATAAAAAGGCCTATAATTTATCCACTTGTCAGGTCTAATGTCACGCATCACCGTTTCCAGGCCCGACTTAGATCCCAAAAGCAAAAACCAAACTAATATACACAATAATATCCATGCTAATATACAGGGGTGCACATAACTAGTATGCAGGTGCTTGATGAAGCAAATGCAGGCCAGAAATGGTGCTAGAGAAGCACTTTTGATGCATGATTTTATTTGTTTTGATGCAATTCAAGGGACGTTTGACATGGTACATAAGCTTGCTTGTGGTTTGGAGAAAGAATATAAAATAAAGTTGGTTTCTATTGTTCACACAAACTCCAGGAAGGTTCAAATTGCACCAAAATCACAGAAGTGAGCAGCAATTAATCACGTTAGAACTGGTCAAACAGTGTTTTAAGTGTTTTTTGACATGCTTAACTGATGCACTGCAAGCAAAGAGAAGGTTTATATAACATCTTCTCAACTTCACCACAAAACATATTCATGATAAATAAACGAATGTGCCGCTCTGTGTTAGCATGATGAAAACTAAAAGTCCAAAGTTCAAACTTGCAAGCCAGGCACTAGCGCCACATGTAAAAGTACCAGCTGATCCCGCATATTGAAATCTGAGAAGCAATGTTTAACTTGTATTTTAAATTTGTGATTAGCATAATCACATATTTAAAAAAGGAGTTCATGTTTAAATTTAAGTTTTCAAATATATAAAAACATAAGACATATGTACATATATTTCAAAATGACAAAAATGGGTGTTTGTACATGAATATAACAGGAAGACTCCGCCATGAACAGGACAGAGCAACATCTCCAAGTACTCCTTTGAGAACAGCACCAAAAAAAGTTATGTACACCCCTGCTAATATACACTCACAGTGTACTGCAATGTTCTTGAAAAAACTTTAATCCTTTATCTCCATACCGAAATTTAAAATGGCCTAAAATGAACGAATCTTTTATAAATCATCTAGATATGGGACTCTTTATGAAAGCTTAGCTTAAATGTGTGATTCGAACAAAGACTGCTCAATAAACAGCTGGACCTGGAAACAGTGTTTGATTTGTCACAGCTTAACAAGCAGAAAGAATAAAACACAAATGTTTCCCTGAACACTGCTTAAAACTTACCTGAAGCTCCTGGATGCAAAAGAGGACAAAAAGATAAGAGTGTTAGGGAGAGCTTAGACAGAGAGATAATGTGGAGATGCACAAACAGACGCATGTGAAGTCAGAAAAACACACAGGTATACTATACTCTTCATTGAGTGTTTTTGTTATGAGTGAAATGAGAATCGCTTCAGAGATTCGGTCTCTAATCAAGTATTCTTTACTAGTTTTCAAAACTCGTGCCATTTTATCCAAGTTATAAGTGCTCACCTCTCCATCCTCCAGCTCCACATCCAGGAAGTCAAAGTCCTTGAAGACACCAAACTGCTGTTCACTTCCTGCATCTTCCGCTTGTGCTTCCTCCTCCCGTGTCGCTTCTTCTACAGTGGGGATCAGACTGGTCTGCTGGTCACCTGCATCCAAATCCTCATTTGAGGAGAACACCACCTAAAGAAAAAGAGTTTTAGCTAGGCAATAGCTGATATTAGCTTAGTAATGTTCTGCATATGAAAATAAAAACATACAGAAGGATTTTTAGGCATGCCGGACTCCGGCCCGCACAGAGACAGGACATTCATTAGTTTCTCCCGAGTTCTCCTCTAGAAGCAGATAACAACAACATTCTCATTACAATCACAGCAAAGCACATAAAGCAGGATAATTATGAATTGACAGATGTTTCTCATCGTTGACATCACCTGCGAGAGCTGCGGCCTCTTCCAGCTGACTGGTACCAGACCATTTGAATTGGAGCCGGAAGAAGTAGAGGAGGTGCTTCTTGTCACAGCAATCACCTGTGGTTTTCCGTTACGCCCCGCTGCACTTCGCTGGTCTCCATACTTATGACCTATGATAGGTGTCTAAGGGTAAAGTGTAAAAACATAAGGTAAACACCATCAAATGAGCTACTATGATGATTTAAAAGGAATTACACTACACATGCACTATTCTTCAAAAGTTTCGGGTGTTTATGTTTTTGAATGTTTTTCAATCAACATTCAAACTATTCACTTTGTTAGAATACATTAAAGTAACTATATAAAACGTCATTACTAATATTGTGAAATATTTTTTATTTGAAAATAGCTGTTTACTACTCAATCAAATGTTCAGCATTATTGCTCCATTATTACTTGTTTTAGTGCCATGTGAATCTTCAGAAATCCTTCTAATGTGCCGATTTGGGGATCAAGAAACATAATTACTATCAATTTTAAAACTGATTCTATAATGAATATGTTTAAATAACATGTTAAAAATATTTATTTGAAATAAAAATGACGAATGATATTTGAAATATTTTTTGAACATTAGGAACATCTTACATTAGAAACTGTTCCGAAATGTAAGACTTCCTAACCCAAAACATCTTGAACCGTAGTTCATGTAAAAAATAAAAGTTGCTGAAGACAGAGAATACAGCAGGTATAGCACCTCTGAGATGTCGAAGTGGAAGTCCAGTGTTTTTCCTGGCAGTTCTTTGGATGAGTTATTGAATATGCGTGTGAAAGCGATCTCCGGGGAGCCCGTGGACTCTGTGCTGTAAGAGCGCTGCACCTCATCAGGAACCACCAGGCTCGCAGAGCGGGACACCACCAACTTTAGGATGTTCTGGGCCTCTTTCCAATAGGGGCTCTGTGGCAACACACGGACAAAACAAAAACCTTGAGCCATTTTTCACTAAATCTCGCTGTTTTTTATGTAAAAAGGGACTTCAGGAATTTGTGAGATAAAAAGAATAGACCACGGAGTAGAAAAAGCAATGATACAGCTTATTGTTCCAACTATAGCAAACAGCCCCTAGACTTTTAATTTCAACAAATACAGCAAAGCCCACCCTCCATTACTGCACACAAACATACATTAGCTATGTATCCATCCAAAGACACAAATTAGATTTAGGCATTAAATTGAACATCACATAACACATTTTCACTGTTTCCATCCAATGAGTTAAAGATCATCACTTCCTGATAAACTGGCACCAAATATTAAAAAGAAAAATGGAAATTGCTGCTACAGGAGAAGGCACTGTGGGAATTATTTCTCATTTAATAAATTATGTGTGCTTCAGAAGACGAAGACAAAATGCAATGAACATGTAGAAGCTTTTAGAGGCGTGAGACCAATCTTTGGGAGCACAGCCGCTCAAAACTGTTCTGGGAGGTAATAACATTAAACCACTATGATGATGGACTTTGGCTGAGGGATTTTAGATTTATGAAAGTCCAAGAAATATTAGAATGTCTTATTGCTTATTTTTGTTATCACATGATTTGAGAAAACAAAATCACATGACTTTTTTCAAGCGCATGCTGGAATTTATTCAGTAAATAGGTTCCTATTGTAGTTTGTGTACATTTTGACATACCGGATAAAAAGTTTATCAAACTCAATTGTGTGCACACTATTTTTAAAGCACATTTTTAAAATTGATGCCATCTTGCCATTTCCATTAAGCATCTTTTATGCAATACTCAAAAATGCACATAAAAATAGGTTTAAGTACACATGAATTATTATATTCTCTTGAAATGGGAAATTAATACTAAAATAAGTGACTGCAATGACTAAGTGCTGACATCCGAAATAGTAATCATCATTTATACCTGTACATATTTGCCAATGATCTTCATGATTTCCAGGTTGAACTGTTTGACAGGAGCAGCAGACAGGTCAATGTGACTCAGTAGACTGTAGATGATCTGCAGTAATGACTGCTGCATGCTGTTCAGTCCTTTCTCCAACAACTATAACAGAAGAACAGATCATAATAACATACTGAGCACCAAGTTATTTGAAAGCACAGATAAGCTTTAAAAGATTTTTTGTGACCACATTATTATGTTGCAGTTTTAAGCTGTAAATAGATAAACGCATACATAATGATGATACAAAATGCATAACAATATATACAAATATTTTTTATATAAACACAACAATGCTGTTCAAATGGTTGGGGTCAGAAGGAATTTTTGAAATAAACCAATACTTTGAACCAGCAAAGATGCACAAACATTTAAAATGCATGTTTTGAATTTCATATCCATAATAGAACCCTGAAAAAATATTAAAACTTTCACTATACCATCGCAGCACAATGCTTTGCAAGATTGAAAGTTATAAAAAAGTTTTTAGCATCAACACATTTTTGATTCTGAACAATCATTTGATACTAATGACTGGAGAAATGATGCTGAAAATTCAGTTTTGCCATGACAGGAATAAATCACATTTTAAAATATAATAAAATAGAACAACATTATAAAATGTAATATTTATAAATAGTACTTTAAGAAGTATAAATTCATTCAAATACAGAAGAATGCAAAATGACACTTTTTAAATAATTAAAAAATCCTGCCAACCCCAAACTTTTGAGTAGAAGTGTAGTTCATATATATTTATTTATTTATTTATTTATTTAATTGAATACTTGAACAATCTTAACAGTTCAGTACGTAATTGCAATAGTATAACTCAAGCAACGTCAGTCACACTCACCTCAGCTAGGTACGTGACCAGGTTAAAGGTAATTTCAGCGAAGGAGTCGTGCAAGTAGCGACACACCACATTAATCCAGTTGGTGCTGTCTCGTGAGTAACTGTGCGTGGAGTACAGGCTCATCATGTGTGCCAGGTTTGCCAGCGTGGCTGACTTTTCCTCAGCGCACACTTTAGCGATCCGATCAGCAGTCTCCTTACAGAACCCCGTGGGGTTGTCAAAGTGCTGGATCAGATGCGGCAGAAGGCACAGGATATTCAGAGGGAAACCTAACAGGAAATAAGTTAAAATTTAGTTTTCAAAACCCACATTCTAAACAAAATCAGAGATAGTGAAACTGCAGATGCACATTGGATTTTTTGCAGATGTGTTAATATACGTATGTCAGGTTTGTGATTTTTATTCCTCATGAGCGTAGATTCGGACTACCTAATCAAATCAGACTTGTGATAAAACGACACCAAGTAATGTTTCACTTCTAAACAGAAACAACTGAATGTTTGGCTGACTGGTAACGATAAGAAAAAGGATTAAAAGAGCAGATCCTAAAAATAAAATGGTGTATGACTGGTCATTAGTGCTGCTTGATTATGGGAAAAATCATAAACATGATTATTTTGGTCATAATTGTAATCACGATTATTCAAAATGATACACAGTTAAAATTATTAGCCCTCCTGTGAATTTTTTTTATATAAATATTTCCCAATTGATATTTACAGTGCAAGGAATTTTTCACAGTATTTCCTATGATATTTTTTCTTCTGGAGTAAAATATTATGTACTATCATCTTAGCAAAGATGAAAGAAGACTTATTAAAGAATTATTGAAAGTATTATGTTTAGAAATGGGTTGAAAAAAAATATTTGAACAGAAATTGGCGGGAAAAGGGTCGCTAATAATTCAGGAGGGCTAATAATTCTGTCTATATACAGTTATTTTCCTGCCTGTAAAAAAGGAAAGGGAAGTAAATACAATAGAATAAAAATATGAAACTGTGCTTTAAGCATCTTCACTGTAAAAAAAAAACTTTAATTATAGCTACAAAAGTCCTTCAGTCAAGAGCAGTGAGGGATTTTGTCCTTTTGTTGTTTGATTAATCATAATAAAAACAGTCGGCTGCAGGAATATTGCACACTGTCACTTTAAGAGCAGTACAGTTCTGATTTATGATTTCACGTTTATGACTTTTGATTCTCAACTCGTTTGTTTATTACACAAATGAGGGTTAATATGACTAATTATCATATTATCTAATTATCTAATTACTAAACATCGTGTTTGACACAAATGTGCATGTTTTTGACCATTAAAGCGCTCACATTAATATGACTTTAGATGTGTGTGCTCTGCTCTCTGAGGCTGAGCGCACACACACAACAGCATGCAATCTCTTTCACGCTTTTCCAAACATAAATGATTCAAATGTACATCAATGAATATTGCACTTCACATGCTGCAAACGTTACATTGCAGCACATGCTTTTAGTCATTTTCACGTGAAACTGAGCTTCGCAGAGCAACAAATGTATATAAATACAACTGGAAAGGAGCGGTATATGATGCAATAATCGTTTATCTCGATTAATGCTTTTTCATAATCGTTAGAAGCCAAGATTGAAATTAAAACTGAATTTCAATTAATTGCACAGCCCTACTGATTATGTAACAGAATCCATGAGTCTCCTTTCGGAAAATTTTAGGGTTAGTTCATCATAATTATATGAAGCTCCAAGAACACTTTTGTGTGCCAAAAACACATATCTGTAAATACAGCTTTGCTCATCTTTGTCTTCTCTTTCTTGCCAAGTTATCAGTGTGTGTGTGTGTGTATATGTGTCTGTATTTTCTAAGCTCAATACAAGGTATTTGCCATTAGATTCAGAAGTGTGCCACACAAGCATCATATTGCCCGTAGTGAATGCGCAGCCTGATCTGATCAAGAAGACCAAAACAAAGTCATTTTAGATTTTCTAGCACACGAAGGTATCCTTGAATCTTCATATTAGTAAATTTAAAAGTCTTGGGACAGCTGCTGTATATGATCAGAGATCTATCATATTTTATATTAAATATCTTTATCTAACTAAGGTCTCAGGGGATTGGAACAACATGAATGTGAGTAATTAATAACAGAATTGTCATTTTTGAGTAAACTAATCCTTTAAATGAGACTCAGGATTTTATGACATAACTACTGTATGATATTTGTGCGCTTTCCTTTTATTTGGCTACTCTAGAGTTTACAGTGCCCTCATGTAAACCAATCACCTCACAGGGTGGGAATTAGGACCTGGGTTTAGACTGTAAGGTCCAATCCCAATTCCACCCCTTAGCCCTTCCCCTTACACCTTGTTTTGCGCGCTCACGTGAAAGGGTACAAAAATAGAATTGGGATTGGGCCTAAGTGCTGCAGAGGCTTATTGATGGATAATGATCACAAAGTCATTTTCACAAGTCAGGAACCCAAAAGAGTGAATCTAAATCCTCAATCCTAAATCCTAAATTTCTCAAGCAAATATTCACCTCGAGAATGACCTGATCTTGCTGCAAGCACTCCTGACAGACAAATTACTGAATGCTCATAACCAAAAGGCCATCATCATATTGGTAAAACACATCAGCAATAGTTTCCATATCAGGGCGATGCTGATATTTACTTTAAAAGCCAATAAATGCCACCCAATTTAAAGTTCGACCAACAATTTCTGTGGATCCTTAATTAAAACGTTAACAAAACTGTAGGTGCACCTGCTAGCTGTGAGGGGTCGATGAGTGTGTGTCGGGACACGGTGATGAGTTTGCTGAGTAGGTGAATGGTGAGCTCCTGCGTGGCAGCTGAAGTGAAGCCCTTCAGGAAGAGTGTCAGCAGGCCGGGGAAGTTGTACCACTTCAGCTTGGCCTGCACTCTCTCCAGCTTCTCCCTGCTGTCTGCCTTCTCCAGGGGCATCTGTGCCAGCAGTCGGTTCAACAGTCTGAGTGCCAGCAAGTACTCAAACTCATAATCAGACTCTAGCAGTGAGGTCGCAATCCAGAAGACTGTGGCCATCAGGTTGGTGGGGTCGGTCTGCGGGACCACTTCACCAGAGCCTCCTCCAGTTCCTCCTCCACCATCGCCACGAACGCTACCTTCTCGTAAAGATGATAAGCTTCGTGTTCGGGCTAGATTGCCGTGGCTGCCACCCAATCGGTCGGCTATATCCAGGGTGTTGCTGCGGCGTCGGTCTCCCATGCGTTCACCCATCAGACTGGCTCGCAGAGAGTTGCTGCGAGCGTGGCTGTAATGGGCATGCAAGAAACTGCTGCCGAGGTTCAACTGACCCGTGCTTTTCCTGTTATTGGCAAATTTGGTGCCATGCAGAGGATCATGGGATGCCCTGGAGGAGATGGAAACAGCACTTTGAGCTCATTTTGAGTAAGATAAATGTAACACATAACAAAGAATTCAAATGATTTGCCATCTTACTGTGAGATTGCAGTGAGCAGGTCGTAGCTCTTCATTGTTTCAGCCAGAGTGTCTATACCAGCCTCTAGTGTCAACAGCAACTCGATAACAAATCCCTGCAAACCACATATCAAATACTTCATTCTGACTGTTCAGGGATCAACACTTACTAAGCCTTGAGAATGTTGAACTAGTTGACTGTAAAATAATATGCCAGACTGGGCTAAAATGAACAGATTTAAGCGCACAGTTACATCATTTCTAAACGTGTCCATGTTATAATATATTCTAGTGTTCATTGTTATGGTGTCCATGTTATGGTAAGGGTTAGGATTAATGTTTTGTAAGGTTATTGTAAGTAGCTTTCAGTGCTCAACAATAAGGACTGCCTGATGGCCTGGGGCCAGCGTAAGAGACGCTCGGGACAGTAGACATGATACTGTTACTGAGCTGATTGTCACCAAACTTTAATTTGCCTGCGACTATTTGTCAATTGGGTGCAGATGCAGTCTTAGAATCGAGAAACAGTTTGTGCTTTTAAGCCTTTAAACGCCACCTTTTCTGTGAAGTCATGAACACCATATTGCTTTTCGGTTCCTCTTATCTGATTGCATGTTGTGAGCAAGTTATTTTTTCTGTAGCAAAGAGATGGCAACATGACAGCAACATCAAATTATGAGGCTAAAAGAAAACATCTGTTTCTAACGTCTTGGATACAGACATTTACGTGGGTACAACACAATGAAAAAATAAAGTGATGTTTTGCAGTTTGCCATCAGTTTGGCAAGTCAGTCACCTTTGGTTTCGCAATAAAATACCTGCACATTTTCCATATTGTCATTTTTGTTTACATAACACCTTGAATTTAGCTCATTATACATTTATTAACATTTTTTTAATATTTAAATTCTAGATTTACACACATTATTTTGACACTATTTAAAACCTGGCTTAAAAATAGCTATTAACTTTATTTTTTGGTAGGGCTAGTGAAAATTTTGGCAGGGACCTTTTTTTTTTAAAATAAACGGTTATTAGATTAGATTAGAATCAACTTTATAGTCATTACACATGTACAAGCAACGAAATGCATTATTAATTTGTAATACCTCGCATATGATTAGATAAATATCACAATGCATTGCTCATTAAAATATATGTCAGATATGCGACATGTATATATATATATATATATATATATATATATATATATATATATATATATATATATATGTGGATGGATGGATGGATGGATGGATGGATGGATGGATGGATGGATGGATGGATGGATGGATGGATGGATGGATGGATGGATGGATGGATGGATGGATGGATGGATGGATGGATGGATGGATGGATGGATGGTTGGATGGATGGATGGATGGATGGATGGATGGACGGACGGACGGACGGATGGATGGATGGATAGATGGATAGATAGATAGATAGATAGATAGATAGATAGATAGATAGATAGATACAGTAGATAGATACAGTAGATAGATACAGTAGATAGATAGATAGATAGATAGATAGATAGATAGATAGATAGATAGATAGATAGATAGATAGATAGATAGATAGATACAGTAGATAGATACAGTAGATAGATAGATACAGTAGATAGATAGATAGATAGATAGATAGATAGATAGATAGATAGATAGATAGATAGATAGATAGATAGATAGATAGACAGATAGATAGACAGAGAAAGATGTTTTTCTTTTTAATAAACTGTTTTATTTAAAATTTATTATTAAAATATATAAATAATTATATATTGAGCTTATTAACCCTTTAAATGCCTGCTCTACTAAATAGTTCATCATGTTTTGAATGTTTTAAATAATTATTGTTAAAGTAATTTAAAGAATGACAGTTTTAAATAATGGTTTACACACATAGCATTGTTGGTTTACAAAAAAAATCCAAACAAACAATCCTACAGCACTTAGGCACTTGATTTTAGTTTTATTGTAAAAAAATGAACAAAAAAAAAAAAACAAGAAAGTGTGTTAAATGACAATCTGAAATATTTTATGGCATACTTCAAAAAATAAGTGATTTAGTATTTAAAATTGTTTTATTTCGATTATGTTTTTAAATAAATTGGTCTTACACTTCTTATGTTCAGATTTTTCATATGTATTAATTCCAGTACTTTTACCATAAACCAACACACAGTATCAACCATTTGGTAGAGGTTGATATTTTAGAAACTATGGAATGTATTGAAATAAAATGCATTGAGTGTGTTAACTAGCGACATTAGAAGTTTTTTTTTTTAGTGGGCCAGTTAAACGGTTAAGCATAAAAGTGTTACTTATTATTGTAGTCAAGTCAGTAAAGTGCTCTTCACAAGGCAATAAAAAGAGCTTGTCTATTTAGTCTATAAGAGGAAAAAAAAAATATATGATTGGCTCTCCTGTTGCACAATCATCTGCACTTCTGGAACAGTGAAGCTTTTCTACATACCTGAGCCTCTTCCCCTGGATCTCCCACAGTCTCCACCAGACGGGAAAGCATATCTGACAGCGTAGAAGCTGTCATTGGCTGTTTCAGTGCTCTGAAGATCTGGAAAGAGCGCCCAGCGTAGTGGCGTGATGAGCAGGACAGAGCAGTCTGAAGAGCAATTTCACTTAACTCCTGCTCCAACTGGAAACCTGACCAAACATGCATCACAAGAACCAATCACAACAAAACCCAGACTAAACATTTCAATTCTTCATAATAAAAAATGACTGCATTCTTATAAAAGTTGTTCAACTACTTTAATTGAGTCTTACCAGATGGTGTTTGTTTAAAGACATTGACAACATGCCGGAGAAACACACTAAGCTGATCAGCACTCTTGATGTTAGGGTTTTTAGGAGCAACATCTTCATGGTTCCACAGTGGTCCACGCTTCCTACGGGCCAATCAGCCAGAAGAAAAGAATCAGAGGAAGTGGCAAAGTAGGAAATGTCTAACACCGAACAAAGAAAAAGCAGGCTCACACAACTGCCAGTTAAGAACCGTTATGTATGAAAACACTCTGAATCAAACTTTCACACAGAAATGAGACTGAGCGCACACACACACACACACACACACATGCAAGGCAACAATACCCACTCCTGTTAGACATGGCTGCAGGCGGAGGAAAAAATACAGTAACTTAAAATAAATATATATTCATTATGAATCCACTAGAGAACATCTCAGGAAAAAAAAGTATGCTTGTAATTGCACAATATATTATTTAGCATCGATATCGCAATGTGCGCATCCACACTCAATTATAGTTGACCAGGAGCTACAGAATGGAATTTAATCACTTTATTTATATGGAATTTATAGGATTTATGAAAAAAAAAATTATTACTTCGAATTTTTGTCTTGTTTCTAGTCCAAACATCCAAAAACCAAAGCAAAAACAAGATCCTTTCTCTTATCCCACTGGCAGATCATTACCTTAAAACAAGCAAAAAAACTCTTATTTTTTTACTTATTTCGTCTGATGGTGAAAACTAAAATATTTTTACTTGATTTAAGGTTTTTTATACTTAGACTAGAAACAAACCTAAAAGAAAAGCATTTTTTGCATTGTGATTATTCAATTTCTGTACCCGAGTACTGTTAGACTCTCCAGAAAACTGTCAAAAAGAGCTATTGAAACTGCAAAATTTTATTTTTTTTGCGATAAATTATTGCAATAACCGTTTTTTTTCCAAAATCGTGCAGCCCTAGCTTCTAACAACATTAGTGCTTGTGAAACCATCCTGTCCATTTTAATATGAATTGACAGCTATTAAAAACAATCATGTTAGAAACAATCACATCTTATCATGAACCCCAGATGGACTTGCACTTGCGCTTACATAATAATAATAATAACAACATGTCTTAATAACTACTGATATTTAGTTAATGCTTAATGTTTGACCGACATTCAATTTTCATGTCATTCAATGTCAATATTTACTCTATATCAATATTCAACATGCTAGACCTCAGGAATTAATGCAAAAATCTGCAAAAGGTAAACTGGAAAATGCTAAAATGCAAAAGGTAATCCAGAATTTCCCCGAATTCTATTTCCCCTTACATTTACATATATTTTAGTCTGGATTCTGTGTTTTATGTTTTAATACAAATATACATCTATTTATTAAAAATCTAAAGTCAAATGTATTGAAATGTAACATTTACCTTGCAACAAAAAAAGATCATTTATGTAGACGGTTTTAGAGAGCTTTGAGTTTTAGTGGCTTTTGAACTATTGCAATAATTAAATGCTTCCAATAGAAGCTCTGGAGTTAAATTTAATAGTTTCAGAATTAGAACAAAGCATTGTGTATTAGAAAATTCCAATTACATATACTGAAATTTGGGTAAAAGTTTAGTTTTTACATTGTGGATTTACTTTTTTTCTGGCAAAAATTGATACCAATTATCAATTCATCTGCAAACACTAGCTCTGAAGCATCCTGGAATGAAATGTCTTCCTCGTGAGCACAACAATGGTGGTTCCCATTAGACCCCATTCTTTCTATGCCAGAAGCACTCCATATAATGAAAGAGCAAAGCTAACAGCATTAATATGACACACGCTGGCCTTCAGCAGCCCCTCACCTTGAGCTGATGAACTCGATGAGGTTTTTGACCTTCTCGTCCTGCTCTGCTGACAGGTCCACCTCATTAAGGAGAGTGGGGGGAAGGTGAGGGAGGGCCGAGCCACCCAGACTGATACTAGAGGATGTGGAGCTGGAGCTCAAGCCAGAGTCTGTCATCGGAGATGGCTGATAGTCTGACATCAGCTCTGTGACACCTGGGAGACAAAAAGATTCATTATTATTTGATTCTTAGTAAAGAATCCCTAGTTTTCTCTAAATTACTATTTCCCAAATGTCATACAATACATTACACTAACACTATGCACTGAATTTTGTAGCACAGTGGTTTCCCAACTCATCATTTCATTTTATAAGCAGCACTTAAAAGCAAGGATATATATAAAAGTAAAAAATTTCTAAGGATTTCACAACGATTAAAGAATAAAAATAACTGTGGAAGTACATGAAATACTAAAAAAACCTCCCCATCTATCACAATTAGCCATAGCTGTTGTAAGTCTACATATACAGTTGAAGTCAGAATTATTAGCCTCCCTCCAATTTCTGTTTAACGGAGAGAAGATTTTTTTAACACATTTCTAAATTTAATAGTTTTAATAACTCATTTCTAATAACTGATTTATTTTATCTTTGCCATGATGACTAAATATTTGACTAGATATTTTTCAAAACACTTCTATATAGCTTAAAGTGACATTTAAAGGCTTAACTAGGTTAATTAGGTTAACTAGGCAGGTTATGTAATTAGGCAAGTTATTGTATAATGATGGTTTGTTCTGTAGACAGTCGCAAAATAATAATTAGCTTAAAGGGGCTAATAATTGACCATAAAATGGTTTATAAAAAATAAAAACTGATTTTCTTCTAGCCGAAATAAAACAAATAAGACTTTATCCAGAAGACAAAATATTATCAGACATACTGTGAAAATTTCCTTGCTCTGTTAAACATCATTTGGCAAATTTTAAAAAAGAAAAAAAAAATGGGGGCTAATAATTCTGACTTCAATTGTTTGTGGTCTTCTACAACTTGGTCTAATAGAAAAAACAACTCAGTTATTTCACTTGGCTAGCAGAGAATGTTAAAATAAGCATTTTTTTTGGAAAATAAACAAAAATAAAAGTAACTGATACTGTCAATTTCCCACACCTGTTGACTATATTAAGCTAAGATAATCACCTCTCAGCTGCTTGTTTTTGTTTATTTATTGCCACATCAGCAGCTTTTCATGACAATAATAATATAGATAAAAAAAACATATTACGTAATAATAACAACTTCATAATTCAATAAGAGATTATATAACGAATGAATGAATGAAAAAAAATAAAAATCCCATAGCGATTATGGCCCAATCCCAATTCTACACCTTAACCCTTCCCCTTACCCATACCCCTTGTTTTGCGCATTCACGTGAAGGGGTAGGGGTGTTCCAGTTCTCTTTAGCTTGAAGGCGTAGGGCTAAGGGGAAATGGAGATTTTTCAGGACCACACTCGAAACTAAGGGGTACAAAAATTTCCCAGAATACACCGGCCACAACGACAGCATAGCTGCACCCAAAATTTAGGAGATCTGCACCTGGAAGTGAGGAGATCTGCTATAATGTTGTTTTTGGTGTGTTTACATAGATGAACGCACAGTACAGTTACGATCTTATAGCCGCATTATATCGTTATTATAACACGATATATGCCTTCAGTGATTTCCTGAAGATAAATACTGCAATCGTCAATCTCATATAAAGTAAAAAAAATCGGGATGACATATGATGACATGTGCAGGTGCTGTAGAGCGGTCCCATTTCTTAGGGGTAAATTTTGAAGCCCATCCCCTCCACACTCTGTTTCAAGGGCCAAGGTGAAAGTGAAGAGTTACGGGTACAAAAATATAATTGGGATTGGGCCTAAAACATTTCACATTAAAAACATTGATATGATTTTTCAGTTTGATACATTATAAATAACTTTAAATTCCTCCCCAAGTCAAATTTTTTAAAATATCCATCAATGTAATTCATTCATTCATTTTCTTTTCGACTTAGTCCCTTTATTAATCCGGGGTCGCCACAGCAGAATGAACCGTCAACTTATCCAGCACATGTTTTACGCAGCAGATGCCCTTCCAGCTGCAACCCATCTCTGGGAAACATCCATTTACACTCATACACTACAGACAATTTAGCCTACCCAATTCACCAGTACCGCATGTCTTTGGACTTGTGGGGGAAACCGGAGCACCCGGAGGAAACCCAAGCGAACGCGGGGAGAACATGCAAACTCCAAACAGAAACACCAACTGACCCAGCCGAGGCTCGAACCAGCAACCTTCTTACTGTGAGGCGACAGCACTACCTACTGCGCCACCACGTCACCCCAATCCATGTAATATTGGTCATTGTTAATAAAAATTAACAGTGACGATTATGTTTGTGATTCTTAAATGAGAAGCCAGGGCCAACTTGGTAGCATCTGGATGACGCTGAATAAGATAATGAAATCCAGAGGTCTTTCAAAATCAAATTTCTGTGATATTAATAACAAGCTTTTTATTATTAAAAACCATAAAGAAAAACAAAAAACACTTTTTAAATATTTTTAACCATATAAAAAAACCCCGCTACATCCAAATGAGGTAGCACCGTCATAATTCTAACAGAACTTCCAGAAATAATGCATGTTTGTCAGAGAAATGCTGCATTAGTTAGAAATCTAAAATGTGACAGAGATTCTGCCAAACACCTTTGCTTTAGAGTACCTGTGAGGTTAAACTCCTGAAGAGTGGGTTTGACGGTCAGAACTCTGGGTTCGTTCAGCTCACGGTTGCGAAGCAGTACAGACGCCAGTGACTGGACGCTGCTGTTGGTGCCCTGAACCACAAGCAGGTGAAGCAGTAAACGCTTGCAGTGCTCATAGACCTCTGGGTGTTGATGGTCAAAACCTACACACAAACAAAAATGATGTTACATTCAATGTAGCATAATCTAGTGCTAATGCTTTTTATAAACAGTATACGTGTGTACAGTATATGTTACCTATGAATATGGAATGCAGTAGCAGATGAAGGTACGCGCTCCATTCCACTTTGACCCCGTGGTCTACAATGAGGTCCGTCAGCAAGATCACAGCGATGTTACATCTGAAAAGGAATGGGAATGTGTTGTCAGAGGTCTAAGCTTTACAAGAACAACACTGACTCCAATGTAGGACACACTGAGCAGGTTCTTCACCTGTGCAGGGAGACTCCAGGTGTGGTGGTTTCAGGCAAGTAATCGACCAAAGGTGACCAGCAGCCGCCAGTGGGTGGAAACGGTAGGGGCTCTGGCCGGTTATGGTCCATCACCTTCAGACGCCAGTTAGCATAGACAGGCATAGAGTCACCTAGAGGGAGTAACCACATGTTATTAATGTCGAAAAGCTTAGAGTTGCGCTAAGATTTTATCCTCTTTTTAAAACAACTAAAAATGTTTGTTATGCTCACTAATAGTAGATGTATTTGATCCAAAAATCCATTAAAGCAGTAATAATTTATCCACCAGTGTAATAATAATGGAATGACACAAGATTCCTCAGAAATCAATCTTATATGTGAACCTGGACCACAAAAACCAGTCTTAAGTGGCATGGGTAGATTTTTAAATATACAGAAAATGTACAGTATTGGTAAAAGAAATAATAAATTTAGTTTTAAGTAAAGATCATGTTTCATCAAGACATTTTGTACATTTCCTACTGCAAATAATATCAAAACTCATTACTAATTACTCAAATTACTAATTTTTGATTAGTAGTCTTCATTGTTAAGAATTTTTAGGCAAATGTTTTCAGTATTAAGATTTTTTTAACCCTCAGATTTTCAGATATTCCTATAATTGTATATCTGCAAAATATTGTCCTATTCTAAGAAACCATACACCAATAGAAAGCTTAATCATTCAGCTTTCATGTGATGTATAAACCATAGAAACTTATGTCTGGTTTTGTGGTCGGGAGGTTTTTACGCTTATACGGTGCCCCTGAAACATTTACTATTATTAATATCATTATGTTAAAACCAGTTATGATACTAAATACATTCCTGAAAAACATCATATAATGTAAACTTCTTTGATGAAAAGAAATCTCAACAGCATTAATTTCATAACATTAGAGATGTCTTTACATCCCTGCTCAATAAAAGTTCTCATTTCTTTTTAAAACATTTTAATTAGTTAAATGTACGAATATTAGTAGACACGCCATTCATCGTCAAGTTGTCCACTCAGTTTAGTTGATTATACCTTTTAAATCCACACATTTTTGTCTGCCTTCACTTATCATAAAGATGAAAGTAATGCTAATGTACTCACTCTTCTCCTCCTCATAGGATCCTCCTGAGCTGCTACTGTAGCGGGACTCCAGTCGATGGTGCTGTCTGTTCAGATTACTGTTCAGGCCAGTGTATATATCCAAATGAGTGTAACTGCATAGAGATACAGAAAGTTGTATTCAGGTTACACTTAACAACTCCATAACTCTAGAACCATTTCCATAGTACTTTTGAAAAAGCACCAGAACAATTGAGCAGCCATGACTGTGGCTGATGAACACTTCATGGAATTAATTTTATTTTTTAAATATACAAGTTAATGTTATGACTCATGGTAATTAGTTATGTATGCTTTATTTGCATAAAAAAAATACATATAAAAAAAATAAGTGTTCTAACTTATTTATTAGGATCAACCCTAACCTGTCCTCAATGTTTGAATCTTTGAGTTTGCTGTCATGATGTCCATCAGGTCCAGGTACCATGGTGTTGCTACTGGAGGCTGTTCCTGAAAAAGGCAAACATTTAAACAAAATGACAGTGAAAATTAAAAATTAATGAAAAACTTATCCTAGATGGCTTTTTCCAGCAAACTCTCTTTAATCTTTTGTTTTCCTGCACTGTATTTTTTTTTACAGGTGTCTATCAAGAAAGTCCACTAACAGTCAGATTCCTTATCTTATTAGCCTCAGTTTTATTGCACAAAGATCATGTTGCGAAACATATGTGATAAAAGTGGTTTATACCTGAGGTAACAGAAGGGATCTTGTAGGAGGAAGTAATGCGGTAGTAAGGTGGGTTGTCCATATGAGTGACAGCTGAGGACACTGGGTCTGTTAGTTCCAGCTCATACATTAACTCCTCCAGCAGCTGCATCGTTTTATCCCTGCCCAGATACACCACCACACGCTTCACCTGCAGAATATCAGAAGAAACATTCAGTTATGTTTCTCAGGTATTGAGTATCTTGTTTCTGATTGGCCAGGATAGGAGTCACTCACGTAAGGCAGGAGACTGGGTTCACTGTTGACTCCTGACATGCTTATGAGGAAGTGCAGGATGATCTTCAGATTTTTGGGCCAGCTGTCAGCTAAAGTGGTCCAGACATTCTCAATTTCTGACCACGCAAACTCATCACCATACTGTAAAAATCAGACCATATGATAATTATCAAAATGTATGCAAATAATAAATGAGTGGTTTTGTGTGAAACATCTGTTAATGAATAGTCAAGATTATTTATTAACCCCCCAGGTATACAGTAGTACGAGCAGTGAGAAACGTGATTACAGAAAACCCAGGATTCCATTTATCCGTTGTTTAGGAAGACCCAGGGTTAACAAATTCAAGTGTGAAAAGACCTGTACCGTGAAAATAATATAATCCTCAGAAATATCAAAGGTTTTTGCAATACTAAACATATATATTTTGAACAAAATGCATAAAATGATGTAGAAATGAAAAGATGTACAGCGGGTAAAAAAAACCCACAACAAACAAACAAAATTTTTTTTTTTAATAAATAAATAAATAAAAATCACCATTTTTCCCAGAAAACACTTCTAAAGGTGTTGTTCACTTGAAATTTTCACCAGATGTCAGTAATGACAAAAGAAATGTATGCATATAAAGAAATCAAAACTAATTAGTTTAGAAATTAAATAGAAATGACACAGGGAAAAAGTATTGAACACATGAAGGTAGGTGTAAAAAGGCATGGAAAGCCCAGACAGCAGCTGTAATCTCTTCCGTTTTTACAAAGCAACCCTGTCCCTCACCAGTGTAAATTTATATTAGCTGCTTCAATCCCAACACCTACAATACCAGGATGATGAAAATGAAATCAGGGTGGTCATTCCAGTAAGACAATAATCCCGAACGCAGGCAGGGAAGCTCTCAACTAGTTTCAGAAAAGAATATAAAGCTGCAAGAATGGCCCAAACAATCACCTGACCTGAATCCAGTAGAAAATAAGAACTAAAGTTCAGAGTTGATAGAGGAGACCCACAGAAGACTCTCAAGTATTGGGGGAAATTAAAAATCATCACACCTGAGCACTGCATGCGATTCCATTCTCCATACAAGAGGCGTCTTGAAGCTGTCATTACCAAAAAAGCCTTTTATACAAATTATAAAATATATTTATTTTATTGGTATGTTTGAGTTTTTACCAAAATCAGGTACAATTACATGTCAGCAGCACCTTTAGAAATAGTTAAATTTAGGATTATTAGCCCCCCTTTGATTTTTTCTCTCTTTTTTAAATATTTCTCAAATGATGTTAACCAGAGCAAAGAAATTTTCAAGTATGTCTGATAATATTTTTTCTTCTGGAGAAAGTCTTATTTGTTTTATTTCGGCTAGAATAAAAGCAGTTTTAAATTTTTTAAAAACCATTTAAAGGTCAAAATTATTAGCCCCTTTAAGCGATATTTTTTTAATAGTCTACAGAACAAACCATCATTTTACAATAACTTGCCTAATTACCCTAACCTGCCTAAAATTAACCTAGTTAAGTCTTTAAATGTCACTTTAAGCTGTATAGAAGTGTCTTAAAAAATATCTAGTCAAATATTATTTAGTGTCATCATGGCAAAGATAAAATAAATCAGTTATTAGAAATGAGTTATTAAAACTATTATGTTTAGAAATGTGTTGAAAAAATCTTCTGTCTGTTAAACACAAATTGGGGGAAAAAATAAACAGGGGGGCTAATAATTCAACTTCAACTGTATATATACTGGAAATAATTGTGACGTGTTCAACACTTATTTTCCCCGCTGTATATGACAGTATGCAAATGTGTAACATATATAAACATGTCTATGATACATGTATAATGTTAAAATAATATGTAAAAAATTGGGTATAAAAAATATTTTACTATACAGAAATATAATGACTACTAATATAGTAGTCTAATGAAATTTATTTTTCATCTAAAGTATCGTACTGTATATGTATGACTGTGTATGTGACAAATAATTTTGAATTTAAGTTTTCCAGGTAGAGCAGAAACCCTGTATCGCTGTATGAAATGTATACCTTTGCAGTCATGAACATGAGATTGTTTAGGATCATAGTAGTGGCATGTGGTGAGCCCCAGCCCTCTCCTTTCAGCCAGCGACGGCTGTTCAACATCATCAGCTCTCTCTCGTGAGCATCTTCCTCTTCCTCTGCAGACGAAGGCTCCTCTTGACGCCGAACCGAAGGCTTGAAATCCACCAGCTCCACATTGTTCATCCAGGGTAGCAGGTAATGCAGCATCACCTGTCGGCCACCAGGGTGTGCTGTCTGGATTCTCTGACTCACCTCTGAGTAAAAACACACAGAATCTCATTGGTGACACTCTATTTTGCCTCATGTTTCTGTTCGATTTATACAGGTTGTTGCAGGCACCTGAGAAGATGGGAAGTGTGAGTTCAGGGTAAGTCCTTGCCAGTTCTTCACTGAGTTGGTAATAGGAAACTGAATACAGATGTGGGAGAGGAGATGCTGGAGACAAAACTCCGTCAGTGCGCTGGATCTCCAGTTTATGGGCATAACGAAACAGCTTCGGCTCCAAAATCTAAAATACAGTGCAAACACAGCTTCACTCAATAAAATTTACTTTAATTTAAACTTAAACTGAATCAATTTTGCAAGGCTCTTTGCTGACTTTTTTTTCTGTGAGTAAATACAGCTGTGTGAGTAAGGTGTGAGTAAATACAGCTAAAGGCCCAACTTTAAAGAGTCCAACCAAGTAAAGCAGAAATTTTGTTTCAATATACAATATACTGCAGTAATGACAATACACACTATTTATATTGTAGCATTATTTAAGATTTTTAGTACTCAGTCTAATTAAGGAAAATTATGAAACTGCATGTAACTTGCAATAAAACAGTTATCTGGGTATGGCTAATGTTATTGTAATTGCAACTATTGAATAAGTTAAGACAATAACACTGAACTTTGTCCATCCTTTAAGCTGCTTTTAATATTTAGCTATTATTGTGCCATGAACAATGAATGATAACATATTTACACTTCATATGTTTGTTATTATCAAAATTACATGCAAAAGAACAAAGAAGTAAAATAAATTAATGAATCCATGGTGTTTTGAATGTATTTTTTGGTTTCTTTTCTCCTTCTCTCTCTCTCTTTTTTAGCTGGGGTCCATTCTTCGTATGTTGCTTAAATTATCTAAGATGATTTGACAGATCCTGGATCTTTTAATCTTGATAACTGATCTCTAGCTAATTTGGTTCTTTAAACAAGTTGGTGAATCAGATTAAAATGTCTGGATGAACTGATATGAGTTCGCTGCGTGTGTTGTGAAGGACTGATCTATTGATCCTCGAAATCATTATCAGCAATGCAACGATTGGCTGACTGCACAGCAGCGTAATGACATCATCTGATTAATATTCAATTATCCATGTGAGCTAAATTACATAAAATTCATAGTAAACGGTTTGGGATACGCAATAACTTTCCACCTTTGTTGTGGGCTGCACGCTTACACTCATGTGTCAAGAGTATTTAGCAATTTATTTAGTTTTACAGTTAGAGTGGATTGTCTTTATTATAGTAGCAGGTTTCTTAATTGGTGTAAAGAATAACTGGAGGTTTAAATTCATTTTGCATCACAAAAGCATTTTGATATTGGTAAAGGTGTTTGCAACTTTTATGAAGCATCGAATTAATGGCGTATTAGGACTCAAAACATGATCATGACTGCATAAATTCCTTAAAAAAAAAAAAGTCTATTATCACCGTTGGTCGATCACATGTCTATTATCATACACAAATTGTACTAAAGCGATTGTACGCGTTTGTATCTGAAAAGTTCATATCAATACATTTTCTCTTTGAACCACCAGTAGGTGACAGTCTTTGTACTTGTACTTTAGAGTGCAGATTGCATACGTTTTATTAATATATATTTTTTAATTATATATATATATATATATATATATATATATATATATATATATATATATATATAGTTAAAAAATATATATTCACTATTTTCCCAAGTATTTATAACTACTACTGTAAGAAAATATCAGAAATCGGTGCATACTTTCAGTATTATCTTTGCTTGAACTACCAGAACTGTTGCTATGACAACAACCCTTGGATGAGTTTTGAAAAACGAAACGATCCTGAATTTTGTCAAATCGTCAATAACCAAATCCAGCTAACTGAGTAATCTACATACAAAAAACAGACCCGTTTTTCTCAGATAGGTGTGCAAGATTGGAGGTTGGTTGATTGCACCTGCTGCTTGTTGCCCTGCAAACTTAAAAGCTGACCAGTTTCAAGCCACATTAAAGCTTGCTTCCAGAGTGTGGTCTCTCTCCTGCCTGGTAGTTTTGTGGCAAGTGTATTGTCACTGTGGTGGTTAACTTATTAAAGTTCAAATCTGTTGTAAAACATTTAAAACTGCGTACAATTTGCCATTGAAACTTAACTTTGTGTGTGGAAGCCGTAAGGTGGTGGGTGCCATTTTATTTCTAAAACCCTTTTCTCTTGTTTTCTCATGGTTAGTTAGGGAGTTAGTGTATATTTCTGTTGTTAATTTTATTTTACTTGGTCAGTTTGGACAGTTTTACTCCCTAACTAGCTAGAGTGTACTTTTGTTTGTTGTTTTGGCCTTTCCCCCTCCTGAAGCCTATTTTTGCCTCCCAGTTGTGTTTTATCATGGTACATTTTTGTTAATAAATCCTTTAACAGAATTTGGTGTGTTGTCGTGAAGGCAGAGGACTGATCCACACTCACCCCAACCAACTTTAAACTTTTCAATGTTGCTGAAAATACAAAATACATAGAAAATCTACTTTTTTTATTACCCAGTTGTGCAGTTATGGCTTTCTTTGACTGAAAAAAATACAAATAATTTCCACTGACCTGCAATAGCTGCATTGCAACCTCATAGATGTCTCTAGAAGAGTCTGCAGCCTTAAACAAGATGAGATTCAGCAAAACCACAGTGTCAAACTGATAATCCCTGCAAGACAAAAACATGCACACATTATTCAATAAATTGACCTTACTACTGTCATAAATTCAGTCACAGTTAATATTGTAAATCTCGTAGTATTTACCTGTTGTGAAAGACATTTGCGATGGCTCTGAAGCAGCCTGCAGCGACCCTGCGTGAGCCAGTATAGCAGCGATCCACTGCCCAGAACATCAGATTACTCTGATCTGGGTTCAGCTCTAATAACAACATCACCGCCTCACAACCCAACTGATGCACCTGAGCACAAAGATACACTCATCACAGTTAATAACAGTTGACCGGTAGCTGATACTAATCTGAGTGGAAAAACGTTATACCTTGCGGTCTTGAGAATCTAGAATGTTGTCCAGCCACTTATACAGATACCCATCAGAGGACAGGCCGACGTTATCAGCCACTGGACCACAACACAGCACTGCAGACATGGCCTGTACACGAACACACACATCACATTCAGACTCTATGACAGTGACATAGTGGTGCAGCTGGATATTAGAGCACTGTGATTAAATCTAAAAAGATTGCAATCTCAATTTAAACAGCCACATGATCTTAACTAAAAGAAATAATCCTATTTTTGAACTTCGACAATCACAAATGCACATCCAAATCTGTGTTTGACAGAGAGAGCAACTGTCATGTATGGTTATAAAATTGCTTCAGTCTTTATTCTTTTTGATCAATGTTATTTTTTCTACTATTATTTCTTTATTACAAACAGTCAAATAGTCACAGAAGTACTGAGACACTACATAGAATGCCTTTCTTACTTACAGTTTTAGCCTTTTTTTTCTAGTACAAATATCTAAAAACTCTTAAAAATGGAATATATTGGTTTATTTTCAGAATTAAACACAAAGTAATTATTTCCTTACAACATGCCAAATAATCTCCATGTTTAAAATAAGTGGATTTTGCTTACCCTGGTGGGAAATTAAAATAGTTTTAAGAAAAAACTCAATATTAAATTATTACTTCAATGTTTTGCTGCATCTATATATTATTACAATAGTATAAACATTTCATAATATTACACAATATTTTTACTTGTCTAGAAAATGCTTCTTGGTTTAAGAATTTAGATATTTGTACTAGAAACAAGTGAGAAAAGTATTTTTTGCAGTGGATAACAGATTATAGTTCGGATATAAATACTGTTGTTTATGATTAAGATTAAAAGCATTTAGAAATTTGGAAGCAAATTAACATTTCCAATGACTGTTGTAGCAGTTACATTGTTATGGCAATAGGTGGCGCCAAGCAACCATCAAATTTGTATGTGTCTGATTCC
This sequence comes from Danio aesculapii, assembly GCF_903798145.1. Classification (NCBI taxonomy): domain Eukaryota; kingdom Metazoa; phylum Chordata; class Actinopteri; order Cypriniformes; family Danionidae; genus Danio; species Danio aesculapii. Next base: position 24,458,103 of record NC_079454.1, on the reverse strand, counting down.
TTCAAAATAATTTATGAATAATCATAATTTTTTTTAAAAGCGGAATAATCTAATGATGAATCATGATCTCAATGAAATATTTCATATTTTTAATAAAATTTACATTCTACATTTTTAAAAACAGCCGTCAGTAAATAAAATCTTGTCAGAACTTCTTTTGTTAATTGCTCTATTCAGAATTGTGGGAGAAAGTGATCAACACACTGTGATTCTCAATTTATACAGCTCAACATCAAATGTGTGTTTTGTTTTGTCATGAGCATGTACCTTCAGTGCGCAGTACTGGTGTCTGTTGATCTGCATGTTGCGGTCACTGTATCTGTCCAGCGGTGTGAACATGATGCTGAAGGGTCCAGCCCAATGACTGAAGAGCATGAACAGACTATGTCTCAATGACTGCTGAGGGAAAATACTCCTCCTTTGATGAACTGCACAAACACAATCGGATAATTACAGATCAGGGAACAAATCTTTACGATTATCAACTAAAAGTTTTAAAACGACTCTTTAAAGCATGTACCTGGAACATTTTGGATGATGTTGGCCACTAGTGCGCTGAAGTGAGAGCGGATGTCTCTCAGCGTGTCTGAATCTTTGTCGTTCTCTGCCTCCAGAAGCTGTCGGGTAAGATCCACGTACTCCAGTAAAGTGCTGTTCAGAGAGTGAGACTCGCCGTCCAGACCACCACTCACCCTGCGCAGACAACACACAAACAGCTTACTATATAGGAAACAGAGTGTTAATGATGAAAAAGTCTTAGCAAAACAAAGGTTGGATATTTTGTTCTAAATATTCTTAACTTAAATTTCTTCACATAATGCTGATAAACACACAATATTATTTGGGATGGGCCTATGTGCATTTTATTTGCTTCCCAAAGGCTGTAATAGACTACATGTTTAAATAAAAAATCTAAAATAAAAACTGTATAGTTATTTTCATCTATTCAAATGCAAACCAACTGCATTACTCAATTATAGAACAAATAGAGTTTTTAATAATTTATTAAAAAAATTCCGCACCTAAACAGTAAAGGCAATGCAAGGCAAGTTTATTGATATAGCACATTTCATACACAGTGGCAATTCAAAGTGCTTTACATAAACAGGAATAAAACAAACAAGTATAAGAGAAATAAAAACAAATAATAAAAATGGTAAAAAAATAAAAATTAAATAAATAAGCATAAAAGCAGAAAAATAAATAAATAAATAAATGAAAAAATTCTATGATGGCAAAGCTAAACTTTCAGCAGCCATTACTTTAGTCTTATACAGTATGTAGCATAATACTTTTTCAGGATTCTATGTTGAAGTGAAAAACATTTTTGGTTTTCTTAATAAATAATAAAGTCCCTTCCCTTATTTGTAGCCTTTCTGAGCAAAATTATTTAAGTTTGTTCACACTTGTGCTCAATTCATTTAGATGCTTCCATCCAAAATTGAAAGCATGCTAAACACATAGACCGCTGAAAAGATGCAAAGAATTGCACTGTTTTTGACATACATTAAGTTCACCACAAAATACAGTATATGACATTAAAGTTGATCTTTTATATAAATGCTTTTTTTGATCAAACAAACCAAAAGTGTGAACATATTTGACTTCATCAAAAAATGAAAATCTTTTGGACCTTAACCGTACTTTATAAGCGAGTGCATTCGTGTGCGAGACTCACGTCTGACTGATGACTCCCGAATCGGCCAGTAGCTCAAAAATCCGGACCAGCTGGACTCTGAGAATGTCACGACGCCGGCGTCGTTTCATGTTCTGCAGAAATAAACAATTTTTTTTTTTACCCATTGTCTTTGTATTCAGTGTTTCTTTTACAGTGTGAAGTGCTGATTGGTCAACTGACCTCTGGCCTTCTCTCTAGCGCCTCTTTGATGATGGGGTTTAGCTCCTCTAAAAGCTCTCTGTTGAACACATCACAGGATTAAGTGCAACTCCACACACACACACACGTGATTGCATAACAGAGTTGATGTTATAAAATATTATTATTATTTATGTACAGCTTTGGAAAAAATAAGGTTTAATTAAAATGTTTGTTTTATTCAAAATTAGACTTATTCTATTTAGAAAATATACATTTTTTTAATTAAATAACATTTTAAAATAAATATAGTGTAATTTAGAGCAACATTTCTTTCTTTTTTTAAATGACAATTGGTCAGAAGAAGAAAAAACAAATAATTTGTTGTGACTGGAAAATCGGGGTTATTTTGACAAATATAGATATAGAGAGAGAGAGACAGATAGATAGACAGATAGATAGCAATTGTACGCTAAAAAGCACTAAATGACAAAACATTTATTTTAAATGTGGAAGAAATGGCGTAAGATGTTTAAAGAGAAAACAAAAAAATATATTACTTATTAGAATAACTATAAATAATAACTATATACACATAACTATAAATTGTAAATACAAATAAACTGAGAATTGTCAAGTGGTAGTGGTCTCTTAATTTTGCTCTGAGCTATAACAGACACCCTAGTTTTTCCACAATCACTGAATCCAACGCAAAATCAACAAAAAGTCGCAAATTTTTGTGATGCTGCAAAATTCTTAATTAAACGAAAAATAGTCGTAAAAAAAAAGTGAATAATCTCTATAATCTTAAATCTCAAATAATCTTTTGCAGCCTGTGTAGCAAGCAGACGCGGATGAAGCGCGAGTGATTTACATGTGAAGTCAATGCAAAGATGCGATTAGACATCCTAAGGCACAAATTGGCTGTTTTGTGCGTTTGACGAGCTTCAGACTGCAAAAAAAAAGTGTGAACAACGGAACAGACTGAAAACCAAGCAACATACAATAATGGAGATTAGTTGAAGGATATGGGCCGCTGCCCTTGACTGAATTGAAAGACATTATTTGTGCTTTACACATATTGCTGTTATCAATAAGTGATTTCGTTTAACACGTTTCCTGTAGCTAGTTAGTGAGAGAGAGAATAAGTTTGTGCATAAAAATTACACAGCCCTCCTTTGGCTTAAACTCTACCATTTTAGATCTGTTTTAGATCTTGTCTTGACTAGAGACCAAAATAATAAGCTTTATTTTTATGATTTGTGTCCTTATCATTGTGTCAGATTGCACACCTAACATAGTAGGCTACCTAATATGGCAAATAAGATTTATATATCTATCTATATATATATATATATATATATCTATATATATATATCTATATATATATATATATCTATATATATATCTATATATATATAGATAGATATAGGTATATATCTATATCTATCTATATATATATATCCATATATATATATATATATATATATATATATATATCCATATATATATATATATATATATATATATATATATATATATATATATATATATATATAGATATAGGTATACATCTATATATATCTATATATATATATATATATATATATATATATATCTATATATATATATATATATATTTATATATATATATATATATATATATATATATATATATATATATATATATATATATATATATATATATATATATATATAGATATAGATTATATATACACATAGATATAGGTATATATATATATATATATATATATATATATATATACCTATATCTATGTGTATATATAATCTATATCTATATATATATATCTATATATCTATATATATATATATATATATATATATATATATATATATATATATATATATATATATATATATATATATAGATATATAGATATATAGATATAGATATATATAATAACCGCAAAATTGTACACAAAATCAGTCATTTTTATCACGAAAACATAAAAAATATGTTTAATTAATTTTAAAAAATAAATAAATATGGGGTCTGCTATATATACACATAATGTGTAACATGAAGTAAAAGACACATATAACAAGTGACGAATTGGGTCTTCATGAAACCACAAGTGGCTAAAAGAGCTTAATTTGAGATGCATTCGAGTCAAATCACACCAATATGTCAGTCTGACCACTAGTCACTGGCCTCATTTACACCTAGTAATAAGCTCCATGTAAGCTGATGCCAAGACGCACCTGAAGGCAACAGGGTTGGTCCGGCCAAGCCCCAGGACAAGAGACTCAGTGATGTCCATACTCTCGGAGCGCATCATAGGAACCACATGCTTGAACAAGGAGGATGGGGACGGAATGCTAATGATCTGCACAAACACACAGAGAGACTCGTGTACACAAACAATGTTTATCATTTACAATGTTAGTTATACCATCCGACATTAGAGGTGCTAGGTTGCTATGACCTGACCTTTGAGTCGTAACTGTATCCGCTGTCTGGAGTAGATGCCAGCGTCTCGGGTGGGGAACAGCGGACAGAGCCGGCAGATGAGGAAGAGGATGAGGAAGATGAAGACGAAGAGGTGGCAGAGCTGCAACACAGGATTAGGTAGTTCCTCCAAAGGCCCACGTATGAGTCACTGCTGCTGCTCATGCTGTTCACCTTCTTGGCATTGATTGGGCTGCTGCAAGGGTCAAAGGTCACACAGGAAAGTTAAATTCCACTCATTAAAGCCAAAGAATTTTATGTAAAAAAATATCAACAATTAAATAAATATTATGTGTATTAACAATGTATGATAAATTTTTATTAATATTGATTGATAAATATTGATGATTGATAATATTGATGATAAATATTCTTCCAATTATTGAATCATTTCCAGGTACAAAATTTCATTAAAAATGTCTCCGACTGGAATTTTTCATGCACTCAAATGCTTGGCAATAGCTTAATACATTATATCAAGATAAATGTGACTGCTTATTATGTTTAGGGATGGAGCCATTAGAAAGAGGGAATTTTGAGTTTATTGGCATATCAGCTTCTCTGGCTATGTCATGGCAAAAAACTATCAAGTTTATCACATTTTATAAATAACACTTTTCTATAATTATAAAAATATTCTAACAATTAAAAGTCATCAACAGCAATAAATGCATAAGATAAAAATACATAAATAATAACAATGATAATATATATTTATTTATTTATTTATTTATTACATATTTATTGCCACATCAGCAACTTATGGATATTTCGTGGCCAAATGGATATACATTAAACTATTACATTCGTAATATTAGTAAATAATAAATACATTCATAATTCGTATTATATAAAAAAATAAATAAATAAATAAATTACTTAGACAAATATATAAAATATAAATAGATAAAAAAAAATTCAAAGTTAAATATGGTTTTTCAGTTCTATTTTTGATAAAAAATGTAAAACTCTTCCTGGTGGAACCTTTTTAAAAATGTCCATCAAAGTGCTCTCCTTATAAAAATTTTGTCTATTGGAATTTAAACTTCTACATTCCAACAAAATATGTTTGATGGTAAGAGCAGTCTGGCAGTTATTACATTTAGGTGATTCTTCGTTATTTAATAAATATAAATGTGTCAACCTAGAATGTCCAATTCGACGTCTGGTAAAGACCGTCTGATCATGCCTGGTTTCGAAATTATAATTTGCTAAATGTCTTTCATTTATTTTCGGGTTAATTTCATATAATTTGTTGTTGATGCAGTTGTCCCATTCTCTTTGCCATGTTTCGTTTATGTACACATTGATATGATAATATACAAGATAAAAATCTAACATTGTTTTTTAAGCTTTACTTTTAATAAAAATTCACATTTAAAAATATTTCATTTAAAATCTCTCCAGATAAAAATTGCTGTCTGATAACATTAAAAACAGGGCATTCACATAAATATGTTTAACAGTTTGGTTGCTGTGGCATTATTGACATTTTAGGGGTTGGTACCTTTGAGTAAATGTTCATGTGTAAGTCTTGTGTGCCCAATATGGCATCTTTTGTAAAAAATCTCATCATGTCTTGAGTAAAAAAATAAATAAAATAAAAAATAGGATTTTGTTCCCATTTCAGGATGGATTTCAAAAAGTGTATTTTTTTGTTATTTTTAATGTAGCCTTTTATTAGTGGCTTTAATTCTGAAGGTGATGCACCCATTAACCAATTTTTTGTTTAATAAATCGTGAAGGCCCCACAACACCGTATATCTCTTGCATGGAACAAAACCATTTAAATTTCAATATGCGATCTGCACATATTGCCTTATGATTTCTATATGTGGGGCCTCGTGATGAGTCTGTACTTTCACGTTTGAATAAATGGAGTGTGCCAAATGATTTCAGGATCTATTCATGATCTGTTCAATTCACTTGCCTCTTTTCTAAACGAATCAGCAGTTTTGAACAAATCAATTGAATAATTGTTTCCAATTAATCACTGTTTAATAAAGGGGCTTTTTGCCACCTTAATAATAATAATATTATTATTAATAATAATAATAATAATAATAATAATAATAATAATAATAATAATAATAATAATAATAATAATAATAATAATAATAATAATAGAGTGATTTCAGGAGAATCATGTGACTCTGAAGACTGGAGTAATAAAACTGAAAATTAATTTTTATAATCATTGCAATAAATTCTAGAAAATTTTATTATAAACTACTTTCAAACATTTATTTATTTATTTATTTATTTATTTTATAGTGCAATAACATTTTAAAATTTTACAATTTGTACTGTATTTTTGATCAAATAAATGCAGACCTAATGAGCAGAAGCATATTTTAAAACATTTAAAAATCCTACTGACCTCAAATTTTGACATGTAGTGTAAAACATTATAATATATATAAAACATAATGCAACTATGCATATTTATCAGGCACATTTGAATGCAAAAACATACTTAATGTCAACTTGTGGAGAGAGCAGCTGAAGCCGGGTGGAGGCGAAGACCCAAGCGTAGCTCAGTGCAGAGGGGCAATGCTTGGGCAGGTTCTCTTGACGAAGGTAACTAGACAGACTGATGACCCAGGGGTCCTGACCTTGCGTCACATGGGCAAACACCCAGATGTGAGAGGGGCTTACGACATCAAACTGATGGCTGATGGGAGAAGAACTCCACTCTGCCAAAGTCTGTAGGTCTATTCCACTGGGACAATACAGCAGATTTGTCTAAAGCAAAAAGGGGCAAAATATGATCATTTTAAAACAGTGTGCCATTTTTTGTTTGTTTAAATGTACACAAACATTCTGTGAACATACTGTTTTGCATTTTCTTACCTGATCAGCCCCCGTGAGATGAATAAAGCTCTCGAGGACTGAAGCACTCAATCTGTCCATCACGTCTATAGCCAACTCTTCATCTCCCTGAGAAAGAGGGAAAACAAAGATAAAGACAAAGCAATAAATTTGAAGAGCAAACAAAGAAGGTCATCCGATGTGCGTGAACAACAGGAAGTCATGCAGGGAGGATGGTTACCTTAGCAATGCCGAGGGCCGTGTGCAGCGATCGGACCTCTTTGAGGACGTTGACGGCGAGTCTGCGTGTTGCAGGTCGACAGCTGCACAGCACCACCAGAGCCAGACCCTCCACCACATGCAGAACTGTCCAGAGAGGAGATCGCTCAAGAGGGAGAGACGGGCTCTAAAACAGAAACAAACAAAGGTAAACCACTAGATAACAATTTATGATATGCTACAAGAAAAACTCAAATAAGAAAAACACATCGAAGTGTTTAAAAGTTTAAGGTCAGCAAGTTTTAAAAATCTTTGTAAAATAATACTATTTTATTTATTTTTCATGAAAAGTCCAATAATATTACTATTACCATTTAAATTTTTTATTTTTTTGGAAAATTTATGGCAATAACAAATCATTTGTCCAATCTTCAGAATTAAATGATTCTTCAGAAATTACATAAACATACTCATAAATGTGCTCAAAGCATTTATTGTTTGCAGTGATGAAAGCCATACTGCTTAATTCTTGGCTGAATTTTTGCATTTTACATTATATTGATGAATATAAAGTTCAAAAGAACAGTATTTTTGTATTATAAAAGTCTTTACTATCACTTTTTTATTAATTTAAGAATGCTTTATCATAACACACTTTATAAAAGCATACATTTCTTTCCAATAAATAAACACTACAAGTAAATAAAAACTAAATAAATGTTGTATAAGATCAAGAAAATGAAATTCTTCTGCCTCTATATATTTACTGTATATTAGATTCTTTTAAACCTTTTTTGAAAAATGTAATGCTCAAACATCACATTACATAAACATTACGTTATATGCTGTTTTAGTTTGTAAGAAATACCTTATCTTAATCGTTAGCTAAATGAAAAGGAGGATCGAATACTGGACTGCCTATAGCACCGATGTGTGCGTGTTATGTGTTGGTGGTTCCACACCTAAACTTAAATGGAGATCAGCAATCTTGGTTGAGTTTATTGAAGTTCAGAAGAAAACCTTGGGCACTTGGGGGGAATTCCAACTTACATCAGTCAAAATGACGTCAATAGGAGTATAAAAGGCTAAGGAAGACTTTTCCATATTGGACACTGAGAGAATCAGTACCCCCAACTTTTAGAAGCCTGAGATGCTCAGTGCCAACTACACCTTTGACTGAAACACTGTTTACAGTATTTTTACTTCAATGCTTGAGAATTTTGCCTTTCGATTTTGTTTAGTATTTTAAAATGTAACCAATAAAAAGAAATAGAACTATAAGAAACAATGTAAATGATCACAAATACCACCTACCAAAGCTTTAATTTATAGCGTTTTAAGACTTTCAGCAAGAACATACCACAAAGGAGTCTTCTGACCAAGTTGTAAGTCATTTGAAAGGCTTAAAACTTAGGGCAGACTCAACTTACTTTACCTAACATGACAATAATAAATAATTATATTAAAGATGTTAAGATTAAAGTACACACCAAGAAACATATTATTATATATATTGGTGATTTACAGTTTGGTTACTTTATTTCTATTCTACAAAATAAAACAGATGTTTCTCAAATGATCTTTTATGATTTAAAGTTTGTTTTCAAAGCCTAAGTCTTTGTTTGTTATTGACCTTATTCTTCATGTACAATTGGGCGCAGCCATTGGAATCCATTGATTTTAGACGTTAAAAACAGCTTGTTATGCTGCTTTATGTTGCGAACTAATCATTTCGTGTTATATTTTTATTCTTTAATGTAAAGTGAAATGAACACACTTGTTTGTAGAGCGAGTAGTTTAACCGTTTTCTGCCCTTTACTATTCCTAGTAATGTCTTCCATATGTGACTGAATCAGAAGTTCTCGCAAAACGTGTGCACTTCTGCATTCCAAAATAAGGTCAATATATTTTATTAAAAAACAACTCTGTTGTTGTATGTTTGCACCTGTGAATCATGGCAGCGGTTGTTGCTCTGTACCGCCTGTCTCCACTGTATGATGAGCTGCAGCAGCATCTTGACAGCGTTATCCAGTAAAGTGGGGTGAACATCAGTCACCTCCCTCACAATGAAATACACAAAACCAGACAACACGTCCTCTCTCCAGTCCGGGAAGTCCACCATCAGAGCCTGCAGAGTGGTGAACGCCAGACCACGCAGCTCCTCATCCATGTGGATGGTCAGTCTGAATGGGAGGGACGAATAAAGAGTCACATTGTTTACGAAGTACAATAAATAAACACTACGCATCATCACCTTTATAACAGCATCATGCGTCAGTAAAACCGCAGAAAGTTCAAGGGGCTGACAGATTTATATATATAGGACTACATGCCATTATGACTTCACAGGAAGTCTGACTCATATTGTGGTTATTAATCAGGAAGTAATGAATATATGTAAATTAGAATACCAGATTAGTCCTTTCTGAATAACTGAAATTCTGTATTTGACTAATATCCGTAAATTAACTGAACACTTTGCATGAGAAAACCCTAAAAAGGATGAAAATTTGCTGTTAATAACTCACATTCAGGCCAAATTGAGAAGTATGTGAGCTCTCTGCCTTTGAAAGACTTTTTTAGCTGAAGCTGCTAGTAAATTAACAGCAAAGTGTCATCTTTGTATGAACTACCCCTATAAGTTTCTTTAAACATTGATGATTCTCATTCTAAAATGCTTGTGTTCTTTGCAATTAGGTTGTTTGAGAACCTGCAAAGTATAAATAAATGTATAAACATGAAAGTGACATGTAGAATACACATTCACAGTAATGAATGAAATATTTCCAAAATGAACCAAACTGTGAGCTTGTGAACCAGAACTGAACAATGAATTTAGCACTAGTCCAGACTCTTCATCTCTGCTGTAGTAAATGATCAATAAGCATAAATACAATTGCTCTCTGACGACAACAGAACAAGTGAATCACAGAAAGGCTGGAGTTTTCGTGAAGTGATGAATGAGAGTTGACGTGAGGGTCACAGGTCATTACTTGGCCAGTAGCTCAATGAGATCCTGTCTGCTCATGCCGTCTGGGATTAGCCTGGGAATGGCAGCTACACATGTCCGGAATAGATCAATCTTCGGCTTACGCTCCCCACTACAACAAATAAATGGCACCATTATTTTTCATACCATTTGGAAGATTTTGAGCGGCTTTATCATACTTAATAGCTCAATAAAACCCCAAGAAACTAACGTGATCATGTCTTCTGGTTCTTTGTTGGACATCTGAACGTTGGTCATGCTCATGGATCGTCCCACTTCTTTATCCAGGTGTCTAAGAATGTTATCTAAGGCCTTCCGAACCTGAGGGTAATATAGAGACATACCTAGACGGACAAGCACACACACACAAAAAGAACAGCTTAGTTCACACACAAAATCTAGTAGAATGGAAAAAGATACAATAGTTCACATACAGACGCATTTCCTCAACCTCTAAACAATGGAGCAAGATAAATACAGCACTATCTGAACTCATGACAGGCGTTCAATGCGTTTTAAAACAAATCTTTCATTCTTTCACTCTTAAAAACTTCCTTTAAAGATAGCTAAACAAACAAAAAACAACATTTTGGCATACTAATGTCATATAGACAAATGGATTGAGTAGGAGGGGAGGCTGCATGCAAGAATAAATGTCTTTTTGGGAAGCTGTGTAGTAACAGTAAGGCTCCATACCGATGACCTTGGCTTCCTCGTCTGTCAGGGTGGTGTTGAGGAAGATCTTTTTGACCCGCAGTGTGTTGCCTGAGGGTAAGATGACGCCTGTAGTGGGCATAGGTGGCTCGCCATCTTTCTGTTGTAGGCTGTCAGCTATCACCAGAAAGGCCCGCAGACCAATATTCATCCTCTGAGAAAGAAAGACAGAGAGAGAGATAATTAGCTGTCGTCTTCATCTTTTTGTGAATAACAATCATTATAGAACACTGTTAAACGTAATCTTTAAATAAATTTCATAATATATTTTTCATTATGAATTTTCTAATGTTGTAAGGCTTGCTTTTAATATATAAACACATTAATAACATGATAGTAATCATGTTATTTATGTTTAAACAAGTAGCATTAATTTATAGCAATTGATGATTTAGTATTTAATTTTTTTTCAGCTCGTTACAGTGCAACTAAGAAATTAAATATTCATTAATGCACTTACAATGCATTTATTTCTATTGTATATTCATGAAATGAGTAACCGTCATATTAAAGTGTTTCTAAATTAACATTAAGTAACAATGAATAGAGCACAGAACTATTATGCTGTGTTCACACCAGACAAGGCATGCACAAAAAAAAAAAAAAAAAAAAAAAAAAAAAAAAAAAACAAAACAAAAAAAATTATATATATATATATATATATATATATATATATATAGATATAGATATAGATATAGATATCTATATCTATATCTATATCTATATATATATAGATATAGATATCTATATCTATATATATATATATATATATATATATATATAAAAATCGCACTATTCACGTGTAAATAGATGTGTGAACATTTTGCGCATAAAACTCGCCTCATTAGCGTGTCAAACTTGCTTCAATTGTGCATCAAATTCGCTTCATTCGTGCAACAAAATTCGATTTATTCACGTGTCAAATTACTTCATTCACACGTCAAAATTGATTAATTTGTGCGTCAAATTCACTTAATTTGCATGTCAAATCTGACTCGTTATTGTGTCAAATCTGATTCTTTCGCTTGTCAAATTAGATTAATTCATGCATTAAATTCCCTTCATTCGTGCGTCATATTGACGCATCAAATTCGTGCATCAAATTCGCGTGTCAAATTCGATCAATTCGTGCATTAAATTCCCTTCATTCGTGCGTCATATTGACGCATCAAATTTGTGCATCAAATTCGCGTGTCAAATTCGATTAATTCGTGCATTAAATTCCCTTCATTCGTGCGTTAAATTCACACGTTCATGAGTCTATTCGATTAATTCGTGTGTCAAATTTGCTTCATTCGCACGTGAAACTTGCTTCAGTCGCGCATCAAATTCGCTTAATTCGCTTGCCAAATTTGCTCAACTTCTGTGTCAAATTCGCTTTATTCACACCCCAAATTCGATTATTTCGGTCTGTCAAATTTGCTTCATTATCAATAGATTTGCGTCAAGGGTATGGCTTCTGTCTGCGCAGTGACTCTAGCTTCGTTGCTAAATGGCTAGTTGTACGTTTCATGGATTTTATTTAGATACTAGCTGTGCTTTATGTGTTTTAGAAATGCTGAAAAACAGCATATATTCGTTCGACGCCATGTCTGAGTCCACTAAATCCTTTCAGAGGTGCACCCAGCTCTGTAAGTTCATTAACTCCTCCACAAACTGCACCTGGATGATAGAGGCTTTCAGTGATGCTTCAGACTGAGCAAGGCCCAGTTTGTTGAGCTGTTGTTGTCCGGTGTCAGCATGAGGATTTTTCCTCAGGACACCAACAACAGGCACTACGTCATAATTACACCCCAACAAAAGCAAGCTCATGATTGGTTAACACGGCGTGAATGTCTGCTGAAGTTCAGATTTTTCAACTTGAGCAATTCGCGCAACAAACACACAAAATGCTCAATTCTACCTACGTCATTCACGCGAATCACACGGCATGATGTCTACTTACGTCTTTGCATTGACTTAACATGTAAATCACTCACGAGTCGCGATTGACGCTTTATCCGCATAAGATGTGAATGCAGCATTAGAATGGAACTATTTTAAACAGCCATGACTCATCAAAATTTTTTTTTTAAATATTATACTTATTTGGTTAATTTCTACCATTTTATAATAATAATTTTGTAAAATCTTTTTTATTTCTGCACAGTATATGTCTTTACACACCTCTGGATTTATGGTGAAGGTCTTGTGAGACTTGCCCACACACAGCAGGTCATAGATGATCTCTTTCATGGCAAAGTCAAGCCTTTCCTTCATAAAGAGAAAAAAACACCACAAAATGTCACTTATAAAATCCAAACACAAAGTGGATACACACAAAGGAAGGAAAAGCACATTGAGACATAATAAAGGGCTGAAACTTTTACCTGAGCGATAAACTGAATGATCTTAACAAAGATGTTAAGAGGTGTGTCCCTGGGCACCACGCTGCGAGAGCCCTTCGGGAAAAGTGCTGTTACAATACTGAGGAGCCGACTGTGAAGGAAACAAAAGAGATAATGTCTCTGAAATAATAGTATGTTTGTAGCGGAGTGTTTCTCTCTATTCTTAGTGTATGAGCATTCAGGTTTTCTGTAGGGTTGTGTCTTACCTCTGTGTGGTTGTGTTACTCTCACACTTGATCCTAATGATGTAAACCCAGAGCAGCCTGTACAGAGACTCCAGTGCTACACGAGACATTTTGGGGTCTTTGTTCTAGAAAAAGTAAAGAAATAAAACTCTAACACAACAAGTCAAGACATGAGCTATAGACTCAAAACCAGTGACGTCAAGTAGCCTTAGTGATGTAGCCAGCAAAAACAAGCTTTAAAAAAATGAATCCTTTGCCATATTCATTCATAAACAGCTGCTGCTGCTTCATCATTACAGGAGATCAATAGTTCTTGCTGCTTACGATGAGTTAATGAGGAATATGACGCACCGGACTCCATTTATAGGCCAATAAGTGCCGTAATTTCTGCTTTAACTGCATTGATGCACAGAGAGATGACTCATAAATCGGCTGTTCAGCAGAAGCAATGGATGATGAAAGAGGGATTCATAAAAACTCTGCTAATGAATCTGCGATTAACACATCATGGCGCGTCCAAATCGAGTCACTGACTAAGCAATTGTCTCTCACACACACAGCTAATCAGACTGCAGCAGAGAATAAGCAGGGTGTAATAATCTACTTTGACCATAGGGGGCGATATAGGTGCATGTTTTGCAGCAACATAAGGAGAGTGTCACTATAATTGAGGATTTTCTAGTGTTTTTTCAGCAAGACATGCCATTTCTGTACGCAATCTGGATTTTTTTCCTCTCTTGCCTAACGGGGAACATTTAAAATATTTATCTTGGTAAATTAAATGTAAAACAAACCACTGCAAACGCAACAGACATGCAAACTCCTCCAACCTCTACAAAAAACAATGGCGTCAGCAGCATCCAGGCATTAAAAAAGTCAGTATTTGATGATTTTCCATATTTTTTCAATAAGCGCAATCCAATTCGATTGCCATTGTGCCCCAATATTAAAATTCAGATTACAAATTTAACCTTGGCACATTGAAATATTAAATAAAACTATGTTTTAATTTTGCTTTCAAAGGCAATGAGTGAGTTTTGTCCAAAACTGATGCCACCTCTGATAAAACAAGCCTAAAACAGTGATCACTGATATAATAAAGTCCACATCTCCATAAATTACTAAATGTTTCCGCTAAAGGACGAAAGAGCCAGAGGTCTCAGGAAACCAATGTGGAATACAGGTCAGTCACATGACCTCTCAGAGGCGGGACTGTAGGCAACCATGGAAACTCACCTGCAGGGTCTCAATCTGCTTACGGATGCTGTTGTTTGACGGCATCTGGAGCCAATAAACGTGCAGGGGGGAACAAAAAAAGATGACAAAGGACAGGGGGTGATGGTGGTGGGGAAGACATGCAGGTTAGATACAGAACAAGAGACAAACTTAAGAACAAAACAAAAAGCTTTGTGCTACAACAACAGCAAAAACAAAACATGCAGAACAAGGTGCAGGGTGCTTGGGATGTAATACTTCAGTGTCAGATTCTCTACAGAATCAGCACAAGTATTTCAAAGTGTATCTATTCTTCCCTATGGAATGAAAATATCTCAGACTAAAGATTTTTATTTTATTTGATTAAAAATTTTATTTTATATATTATTAAAGCTTTTTTAGCAGTTATATTTTAATAAATGGGCGATGTGCTGATGAAGATGTTTCAGATGGGTGAGAAGACAAAAAGCAGGATTAAAAAAATAAATGATCAAATAATAACACATCAAAATAATAACACATCAACATAAAACAAAAATAGTAGAAAATAAAGAAAGATAAAAAAATATAGATTTTAAAGAGCCCCTATTATGTGTTTTTGAAAATTACCTTCTATGCAGTGTGTAACACAGCTCTAAGTGAAGTGAAATATCCAGCTAAGGCTTAAATCTGAAAGTGCGCTGTGTTTAAAGCTATTGATTCATCTATAAAAGAGTCAACTCATAGTGGTTCAAATGAATCACTGCTTTAATGAGTCTTTAGCCGTGTCGGAGTGACGTTGATACGGAACTCAAGCCCCGCCCATTTGCTGCACGCGCAGACCTGGGAAAATTCAAACCCCCGGAACCGCCCACAAACACTATAGAAAGAAAAAGGGAGAAATAACAAAACGGAAGGGTGGCGGGAGATAAATCTGAAATACAGGGAGACTCCCAGGAAAAAACAAAAGTGTTGGCAGGTATGCTCACACATACACTCTGCACTACTTCAAAATTGTTGATAAGCCATGGTGGGCTTAGTCTCACGCTTAACGTAGTCGACCAATCACAACAGACTGGGTCATCTGACTAATCAGCGCAGATTAGCATCGCACTAAGGAGGGATTTGAGAACAAATGAATCGCTGAATGAGGGATAAGTAAAAATAAATGCATATTATAAGACAATGAAGGTGTTTTTTGACCTTGCATGCATTTCAGACTGTTGTTGGAGACCCCCAAAACCAAAATATGACCCTTTTTAATGCGTAATAGGGGCTCTCTAAAAATAAACAAATAAAGTAAATAATAACAAAAAACAAACTATGTCACAAAGACAAAAACAAAGCATAAATAGAAATAAAACTAAATAAAAACACGAAACAAACTTAAACAAAAGAGAAACCGTACAAAAAACAGAACAACAAAAAAAAATGAGGCAAGATTAGTGCATGCAAATGTATGATTAAAAGCGTGAGTGATTATGAAGACTTTACTCAGAGTAGTTGCCATGCATAACTCATGCAAATGAAAACAAGGCTTCAAAAATAAATATGGCATCTCTCTGACTAAAGTCTTTCAGACAGGGAAGACAAACTACAGCAGGGTTAGAAGCAGACAGGGGAATAGAGAGACAAGCAGAACTGTAAAGAGAATCCATGGATCAATCGGGAGAGGAATTTTCCACCACTGAGACTACAAATCCCATAAACCTAGATTCGATTGGCTAAAGCCATTACACCAGACAACTGAGGAAAACTTCACCTCTGATCCTGAAATGTTCAAATGACTTGTTGAGAAGAAGCAGTCTAAAGTGGATTAGGAGTAAGATTCGCACTAGTCTAATTCTGATCCAGTCCTGATCTGGATTAATGGTAAGTGGGGAAAGGATTTAATCAGCACTGCAGGGAGTTACATAAAGTTTGATCACTCATTCACAAAATCACCACCACCTAATCAAAGCATCACAGATCGGTCCTCAAGATTCACATGATAAAGTGGCACAGACTGCAGGGAAAATGAATCACTGTGGAAAGGGAATTACAGGAAACCAAAAGAATCACATCCTGGCAGCTGAACCGACGACAACAAGACAACGTGGACGAGCACAAACACACACATTTTGAAGATGTGATTGAGACAGAGTGGATGAAACAGGCATGATTAACCAAACAATACAAGCAAGAAGCATTTGACAAGTCTTCTATAACACCACACCTTTCACTAAAATTATGTACCCAACCAACCCATTCACTGAACGAATTTTCATACTGAATCACCAAACCTGCCTTCAGGCTTCAGAATGTTTGTATCAACAGCACACACTGCTTTATGTATTTTATTTGATAAGTATTAAATATTTGACAGAATTTGGTAGGATTTACAGAAAGACAGAATGCTTGGGATATATACTGGAGCTACTCTAGTAATTTGTAGACAGCATTTTTCATGGTGCCGTCTGTGAGAAGCTGTCAGCTTCATTCTGCAGTTAGAAAATGTTACCTTTAGGTGAGAAAGGCAGTTCTGAAGAAAGATGTGCCAGTTATTGAGGAAGAACTGCTTCTGACTAACACACAGCAGACATGTGACCAAGGGATACAATGCCTGGAGAGAGACAGAAAACAAAAAGAACACTTTGACAAATTTGACATGTTTGAATATTGAAAAAAACTGATGTGAACTGATATAAACTTGGTATTTCAACACTAATACTAAGAGCTGTCTTGAGTGACAAATCTTATTAGAATGCATGAAAAATTCAGCTTTGCCATCAACAGGAATATATCACATTTTAAAATAGATTTTAAGAGAAACAAAGTTACTTTAAACGGTAATAATAGTTCACAAAATGACATTATTTTACAACATGTTCAATCATACAAACATACTCTTGCAGATCATTACAGACATTTAAAATTCAAGCTTTGTAATAAGGTGATGCAAAAATATGTCTGAATAAAGACAATCTATCAGAAAATAGGCAAGCACACTATATAATTATACTATATAAGTGTATATATACTATATACACCAGGGGTGCCCAAACTGTTCCGTATGAATGGCCAAAAAGCAAACATCATTGAGAGCCGTGGGCCGAAGGTAAATATACCAAACTATATAACATTAAAGTTGCCATAGGTAATTTCCTATTTTATTTCCTTATATTTCAAAATAAATAGAAAACATTACTTTAAATTGTATCAACTAATGCAGTATAACTTTTTAAATTATAACTTATTGCAATAAAACAATCACATTTATATCACAGTGGAGTTCAATGCTGAATACTCAAGCAGAATCTGCCTTTGACTTGATTTGCTCACCAAAGGCTTTGTCGGGTAACAGTATGTACATTTAAACAAAATCTGATTAATTTACACCATTTAATTGAAAAGTTTCGTTTCAGTTGGCTTTTAACAAAAAAACAAACAAACAAACAAAGGGTTACATTAAATTTGAATAGACAATTTAGAAACCATCCCCATCACCTCCCTCTCTTATCATATGGGATAGCGGCCAAATCAAAGGTTAACATGGGCCAACTTTGGCCCTAGGGCTCTAGTTTGGGCATCTCTGATATACACTATTTAAATTCTAATATAAATTTGCAGGTCTCTGCCAATAGATTTGCCTGCATCTACTAACCACTCACTGTCTATGGTTTTAAATACCTGCAGCAAAGTATTAGGAGGAAAAGTGCCGGGATTATCGTATTTGTATGAAATCCAGGTGTTTAAGAAATCCCATCAGATTTCATCTGATATTTCCCATTCTCTTTTTGATTCATTTCAAATCCTTGCCTCAGGATCTCGGTATAGGGTTCCTTTGGCAAGGCCCAACAGATTTAAATTTTCATTTGTTCCTTGTGCGATTGATTTGCAAAATTTTAATGGGAAGAGGTAGTTGCTGTTTTAGTCCTATTAATGTTGTTCAATGTTTGTCTTAAGAGTGTGGTGTGATATATGTGTTGTAAATCTATTACGCTGCAGAACAAATCGCCCCAAAAGTGGACAATAAAGTTTACAGTAACAGTATTATTCTCATAAAATACATTGTCATAAATACATATGAGTAATTCCAGCGTTATGGATGTGACATTTGCAGTAACAACTAGCCACAAGCAGAAAAATATCAATCTGTAAACATTTTTTATATTTCAAATTAGAAAATAAACAAGCGTCTTGGATGTGACAAAAAAGTCTGTGGGTATACAGTATTCAACATACTTTGTAGAAATTCATACTGTGAATTAAACTGCACAACCCAAAAGAAACAATGCTAATCAAAAGGACAAGAGTTGGATCACTATAGAACAAACATGATTGATTTTATTTGATTTTACATTTATGAGGAAAAAGTGCCGTTATGGATGTGACATCTCTCTGTTATGGATGTGAAATCGCCTCTTGTGTGACTTTGGTAAATCAAATATACTGTAGTTGTTTGAAAACACTGACAGAGACATTTTTGAGTATTTTTAAAGCTCTGTAAAACACAAGCCTACACAAAAAATGCAGAAACGGTTTTGCTATTTTGGTGAAAACATTTCTTTTCATGGTAAGGTTGACATTTGCAAGGAATTACTAATATGTATATCTCTAAACCTTTCCTTTCAAATGTTAAAAGTTTGTGATCAATATTTTAAGTCCTGTGCTCTTGTCAAATTATCATAAATAAAGTGCTGAAATGGTCAAAGAGATTCATTTTGCAGATTCAGTTACTCTAATTGGAATTTTAACAGGAGAGAAAGTGTTTGAGTCACAGCAAACTAAATGTTTCATCTCAACAATAAATGTTTGATGTTAAACCCAACTTTTGTAAAGCCTCTGCTTCATGTTGTTGTATCAGAATCCTTGAGAAATACAGCCATACTTAAGAACGCTTAGTTTAAGCAAATTTGATCATCATGCGTGTTAAATCTGAAGGGAGTCGCTCCGGCTGTGCTGTCCTGTGTTAACTTTTTTATTCGATTGACAGCACTAAAAAAATGTTAAAGTCTCATTTAAAAGTGTAATAACAGTTGATTTTTAAGTCGATTGATTATGGAAAAAATCATAATCACAATTATTTTGGTCAATGTTGCAATCAGAATGATCTAAAACGATTATAAATGTGCCATATATACTGTACATTTAAAATTGCTACACCTATGCATTTCAGAGACCATGAAATTTCGCAATTCTCACTAAACGGGTAACTAAAATATAGAATAGAATAATAAGCACATACAAATGAAACAAACTGTGCTTTAAGCAGTCTTCACTTTAGAAATTATACTTAATTTGTTTCTAAGTAAAGCTACAAAAGTCCTTCAGTCGAAAGCAGTGAGTGTTTTTGTCCTAAATCACTCACTGTTTGATTAATAATGAGAAGCACAGTTGGCATTAAGAGCCACATGGCTCCGATTTACTGTTACACATGCATTTCCTTCTCAACTATTTATGTGAATTTTTTACATAAACAAAGGTTTATGAGAATAATTATTAAGCAGTGTTTTGACACATCTGACTTATCTTGATTCCTGTTTTTGCGTAGTTGTTAGAGGCCAATAGTGAATTCAAATGTTAATTTCTATTAATTGCACAATCCTAGTTCACGCAACATATTTATGTCTTCTAAAGCATTAACCGCTGACATCGACTCTAATTCTTCATAACAGTAAATAGGAACAGGAATAAGAGGAATAGTTATGCCAAATCCATGAATTTTACAAACTAGACTATTACTTCTCATGTACTTATTATAGAAAGCTGATCTCACTCAATGCTACTCTTTAAGGCAGGGGTCTCAAACTCCCGGCCCACATGAGTGATTTACGGCCTGCCCTCCTCCATCCTCCAGCCTGCAACTAACGTCAAAAATATAACGAGGTTCAGCCCCCAAAACATATGTTTTTGAATCACTTTCATTGTTGTGCTGTCGCGTATAGCCACCCCCCACCTATTGGGCATTTAAAGTACTGCACTATATTATACTGTATTTCAGCTTTACTTTCGTTTTTTCTCAGCTTGCTGTCGAGTGTAACGCACATGCATATTCATTCTGGGGGTGATTTAAACGTTGAAATAAATGTGCATAAGTGCTATATTTTTACTAAAGCTCTATTTTTGTAAATATTCAAGGGTCATTTTATTATTATCAGTTTTATATCACCTGTATTTTGTGGAACAAACACTTTTTCATGGCTTACACGTTATGCTGATGACAAATATGCTAATTTTGCTAATATTCGATTCAAATGGTCTCATTTAATAGTTTTTCCTCATATGTGTATTGAGATTTCTATGACAACTATGTACATTAGTACTGCTGGATGAATTGAACATGTTAATGTGAATATAAACTTACTTACCCTCTGTTATGTATTTTCTTTAAATAATTAATGATGTAAAAATAATAATATAAATATCCTAAGTAGTGAGTTTGTTTGTGTGTGTGTGTGTGTGTGTGTGTGTGTGTGTGTGCATTGCTTGTGGTCCTTTTCTCTCCGCCTCTGTCTCCAAATAGGTTTCATCATACCACACAGGTGCGGTGAATCAGGTTTAATTTAAACCGGACTGGAACGTCGTTCGGGAGGGTCTCCTCTCTCCCGGCTTGTGTTGTTTGTGTTGTGAAGTAGAAACTGTGTTGCATTTACTCGGCTAAATTGTTGCAAGTTGAACACTGAGTGTTGACTTTGAGATCTATACGGAGACACGTGTGCTGAGGAGGGTGCCTTTTTGTTTTATTACTTTTTCCTCATGTTTTGTGGTTAGTAGGGAGGTAAGTGAATGTTATTTTATTTGTTTTTATTTTATGTGCAGGTAAGAGGGTACAAAACTTGAGTTTGGTTTGTTATTTTGGCATTTACCTCCGTAAGCTTTTTATTGTCTCCTTTTTGAAGTTAACGTCAAATAAACTTGACTTTACGTTATTTCCTTGGTCATTCGTCTTTGTTGTTGTTGCTCCTTATTAACGGGAGATGAGACTCCGGGCTCCTCGTTAAATTAGTGGAGTTCTAATTACTTTAATTTAATATTATTTATTGTTACGGGTTTGGCTTGCTGTGTGGAGCCGAGCAGGGTTAGATTTCGTAACACCCTCTTTGTTGTAGTTTTACAAAAAAAGAAAGATACTGGGAAGAACAATTGCCAGTAAAGTGAAGTTACCCAAACAGTTTCTGCAGTTCTGACGCTATCTGTTAAGCTTTTGGTAAAGCAACAATTAGTTGGGACATAATAATAATTATTATTATTATCATTATCATGACTATTTAAATGTCAAAGTGATCATTTAAACATTCACAGACATTTTTCAGCAGTTGTGTGAAGCTAAAACACATGCTGATTTGTGACAGGTATTGCTTGAATTATAAACATCATGTCTGATGTCCTAAGAAGCACCAATTATCTCACTTTTTTTCTTGTGCTTGAAATGTTAAAACGGCCCTCCTATATATTGTCAGTCACTGAAAGGGCCCCCAGACAATTACGTTTGAGACCCCTGCTTTAAGGCAACTTCAAAAATCTTATGGACCACTTTCATGATAGATTTATGGTACTTTTTGAAGCTTTAAAGGTTTGAAACAGGGAACTATTAGATCCTAGTAAACGTGGCTTTTTGTGCTCCAGAAAAGAATGAAACCTTTCTGGGTGGCAAAATGATCTAAGCTACAGGAGGATTGTGGGAAAGCATGCATCAAAGCAGAAAAAGGACTGTACCAGTGAGTGCTTCTTTCTTGAGCTGAGGTCAAAGGTCGTCTGGTAGAGCATCTCCACAAAGTTCTTCAGGCAGGGCACATTCACTTCATTCTTTACCGCCTTCCAAAAACACACAAGCACAAACATATGAGTCCTCATGCTGAGCTACACCCGCTCGCAGCACAACAGCACACAAATCACTCAGAGCCATTCGTCTTGTCAATACAAAGCCAAACGCATTTCAATTGTGTTTCTGTAGCAACTCATTCCACAGGCTCCACCTAAAACCACTTGACAGGACATGTACCATCATGAACTTTGCACAAGAGTCACTGAGCCTTCGTCAAACGTTCTGAATACAATTTGCAGACCAATCTGTGATTAAACCAGACGATGATATGATATCGTTGTAGAGAAAAAGTGAAGCACAATTGCAATTATTTTTGCCTCATAAGAGATGCGTTTGTTTTAAAATCCATCTATCAGACACAAATTTGAATCAATTTTAGGATTAAACTTAAAAGTTACCATTTAATATTAAATATTTGGGACATTAAATACTGTTTCCAGCATCAAGCATTGGAAAATGCAGAATGAGACTGGAAAGAAGTGTCACAGATCACACAAACATATTCTGATTTGAATTAATGGAGAGTTGTGTAATGTTCTACATTCTTGTGTTGTCATATTGTGAAATTACGTTAATTTGAATCAGAGTTGATGAAGCAATACACCAATTTAGATAGAATGCATCACATTTCAGTATACATGGGAAATCTAACTAATTCTGCAGTACTTAAGAAGGTAAAATCATTGGTGTTTTTTTTTTTTTTAAAGTTGAATTAAATTAATCAAAAGCAATAGCAAAAATATACAGTTAAACAAATTTAAAAACGATGGATGGATAAACACACACACATACATATAAATATATATATATATATATATATATATATATATATATATGTATATATATATATATATATATATATATATATATATATATATATATATATATATATATATATATATATATATATATATATATATACATACACACACACACACACACACACACACACACACACACACACACACACACACACATATATATATATATATAAAAATAAATAAATATGAATATATAAATATGAATATATATATATACACACACACACATATATATACACACACATATATATATACACACACACATATATACACACACATATGCACGCACGCACGCACGCACGCACGCACGCACATATATATATTATACATTATATACAGTCAAGGCCAAAATTATTCATTCATTTGGGCTTGACTGTGTATATGTGTGTATATACAAGTATAAACAAGTATAAGAGAAATAAAAACAAATAATAAAAATGGTAAAAATGAAAATAAAATAAAAGATGATAAAATGTGTTATAAAAGAATTAAAAAGAAGAGAAAAACATAGTAGTTCGATCTGTCGGACGTAGCACAGTGCTCATTCAGTAAAGGCACAGCTAAACAGATGTGTTTTCAGTCTTGATTTGAATGTGCCTAATGTTGGAGCACATCTGATCATTTCTGGAAGCTGATTCCAGCAGCGAGGGGCGTAGTAGCTGAAAGCCGATTCACCCTGCTTTGACTGAATTCTTGGGATTTCTAATCTATTTGATCCTAAAGATCTGAGTGATCTGTTAGGTTTGTATTTAGTGAGCATATCTGTAATGTATTGAGGTCCTAGGCCATTTAGTGATTTATAGACCAGTAATAATACTTTAAAATCTATTCTGAATGTAACTGGGAGCCAGTGTAAAGACCTGAGGACAGGTGTGATAGCAATAATAAGTTACATTTTAAGATAATATATTGTATCCTGTGCAGCCATTGAACAAAGTGAAAGTTGTGTGGTACTTACAGCAGCTACAGGGATGAGGATCTCAACAAACAGGCCAGCCAGTGCATGTTTGATATCTTTATCCTTCACCTCCAGGAAATACTGAGCACATTCCTGCCTCACCAACACAGACAACCAAAAACAAAGCATTTAATCAATTAAATGCAAATCTTTACATTATCTACTAAACATTTGAGAGAAAACTCATAGTTTTAGTAACTAAAAAGAATGTGCCACTATTAAACATTCAGTACTGGCTGCACCCTCGGATACAGTGCTTGGAGAAATATGAGGTCTAATATAAAAGACAGCATCTCTTTGCAGCTTTTGGCTCAGTAAAAATCTCTGGATTATTGTGCTTGTTAAACGCAGCCCATATTGAGTGCCGGATTCACTGCCTATAACTGGCTAATGTAAAGGCATTGCCCCACACAGCACTGTTGGCAAAGGTAGATATAATACACGGAGACTGTTACTCAAGAGATTTTATGAGGCATGAGAACAGAGAGCTCGCAAATAAAACAAAATAACTCACAGATAGTAAAAAAGGGGACTAAATGTGTTTAAAAATTCTAAATATATTAATAGTTTTTCTGTGCTTCTAAAATATGTTCTCTATTCGTGAGTCATACCACATAATGTTACATACATTTATTCTGACCTCAATTACCTGAGTTTTGAACATCATATAGAATAATGAATGATGTTTTCATTTTTAGGTAAACCATTCTTTTAAAGAGAATTTCTCAGCTGACAAAATCATCCATCAACAACCTTCAGCGGCTCATTACAAAGCCACAAGAACATACAGTGCTAGCATGTGTCTCGACCTGCATGAACTGGAACGAAGCCTCAAAGTCCTCAACAGGATACATTTTGACTCTGAAGAACTTCATGCCCATGATGAGGCTGATGATGCTCTGCACCACATGAGGACTTTGCTCCTTTAGCCTCAGTTCCTTCAGCTCTGTGATGAACTTCTTACGCACCGCCTGGAACCTGCATACATGCAAACAAACACACAACAATTCAATAAATCATCCTGAAATTAAGGCTACAACTTGATAACTGTGTCTGAACTAGGCTCCATTAAACTTGAATCAGCTATCGTTTTAGAAATAAAAAGAAGTTGAACGAATGAACATTTTTTGTGCACAATGCAGTTCTAACCTATGATTATAAAAGATTAAATTACCATTAACTGAAACAAGAGGAGCATATAATAAAAATATTGTGTAAAAAAATATATATATTTATATTGATATAAACTTTGAGACCGTATACATTGCTGAGAGCGACAAATAGATGTATATGTAAATATGTGGTGCGCTTTTTCATCATTAAAAGAAAAATGAATATAATAAAAATACAGCAGTGAGAAAACAGCAGTTAAGAAAGCATCTGATCACAATGATATGCCCGGCAGTTTCACTAGAATGATGTCAACAGACTGTTACTACGCTTAACCGATTTCACTATTAACTGTGCTTTAACTCGTCACAGTTAATTAATCATAAAGGCTTCTCAACATCGCATTTCTGCATGAAACAAAACTGCTGCAACTAAAAGTTATACCAACTGTGCACTTGTATGCTGAGGCTAATACACACACTGGATTAACTATGGCTGAGGCTATTAACTAAAAGCCGTTCACATGTTGCATCTTTTGCGCTCGCAAGTTCGTTCTTTCCAATGAAAGCGTGCTGTTTGTGTGTGCATATTAGGATTGATGCGCACATGGTGTTTGAGCAAATTAAGTTTAAACAAATTACATTAGACAAATAGATTATTTTATTCTTATTTTCATTTATTTACTCTTTCATTATTCTGTCATTTATTTTCAGTGTAAAATTATTACTTGTGTTTAAATGACAAAAACTTTTTTCACTTATTTTTACATCCAAAGAGAAATGCACTATTGTTTGTTTGTAATATTATTTTGTGCTGTATTATTGCTTACTGAGCAGCAATAAAGAATATTTTAAAATATAAGTTTTCATGTAATTTTCTCATAATAATCATGATAACTATGATTATTCCTCAGACTATAATCATACAACCAAAATCTATAATTGATGCATCCCTAACTGTTACCATAATTTGATTAAAAAATATACTGTGACCCTGGATCACAAAACCAGTCATAAGGCAGTTTTTGCAAATTGAGATTTATAGATAATCTGAAATCTGATTAATAAGTTTCCATTGATGTCTGATTTATTTGGACAGTGCAATATTGGGCCGAGAAAGAACTGTTTACAAATCTAAAAACCTGAGAAAATTGGCTTGAGTTATTAACAATGCATATTACTAACAAGAAATTATCAAAATCTTTACATTTAAAAATGGTCTGTATTTAATATTATAATGACTTTTGGCATAAAGTAAAAACTGACCATTTGGACCCTTATTATGTATTTTATTAACCCCACAAACATATCTGTGCAACACAAGACTAATAAATGGTTCAGGGTCATATCTGAGGTTATAGACTAGATAGCCCCATATATAATCCTTTTTTCCCACATTGACATTACAACACAGAATTACTTCTTTATTCATACACAGAAGCGCACACTAAAGTCTTTAGATTTTTCCTGCAAAATTACGTCATCAAGCCCTACACGCTTAGATCTGTTTGTTTAAATTATGTTACAATGGAGAAAAAAATACGATTTTTTTTTTACACAAATATCGATGAATATGAAGTGTCAAGTTTACATCAAGTGCCCAATAGTATAGCCTTCAACCGACATTAAACACTTCATATAAGAGGATAAAAACAACTAGGCGTGTTGGAAGTTCAAGATTTAAAAGTTCCCTAAACGGATATGAAATTCAAAACTCAAAAGCTAGTTTGAACAACACAAACTGTCTGGGTCCAAGCAAGCAAGGACCCCAGTCAGCGCATCATGTCTTTATCATATTAGGTAAAACGGCCTCTTCGAACGCCGTCCTCGGGGCAAAGTGGCTCCGCACAGGAAATCGTGAACAGGAGGGGAGGTTGAGCACTGTGGTAAATCAATTCCAGGAGCGGACTATTACAGCACACGGCTAAATTACATTACAGCTTAAACAGACAGTTTCATGTAGCTGTGAGGGAGTCTTAACGTGTGGCCAGTAGAGAATTACAGTAACAGTAAAAGCATCAATAGACTGTATAAATCATTGAGCAGAGTTAATGCGACAGAATGAGAGGGGTTGAGGGCTTTGTTAACTCAGATGGGAGATCTGAATGGATGTGCGAGCATCAACTTCATTCTTTTGCTTTACGTGCTTCACATATTTATATCAAATTACAACACATTTATGCCACAGAACTCACTTGGATTGGGCGAGGACTCCGATGACCTCAGCATAGAGGTCAGCGATGATGTGCACATTACCAGTGTTGGGGCCTGAGTACCTGATGAACAAATCAATAACAACAATTATTGACAAGACAATATTCCACACAAAACTCAAAAGATACTAATTCATATTTTAATTATTTACAAATTTGTATTTAAAAAAAATTATGAATAAATACTTTAGTTCAGCATGGATGAATTACATTAATCATTGTTTCTTGATAACCAAATCAGCATATTAGAATGGTTTAAGAAAGATCACATGACACTGAAGTAATTATGCTGAAAACTCAGCTTCCACAAATAAAATGCATTTTAATTATTATTATTTTAAATGTATTATTAATTTTTACTGTTCCTTTTAATCAAAAAAGGTGCTTTCACACTTGTAGATTGATTGTTTTGTTCCAAAACCGGGATTAAAATAGTTACAATGTTTATTTTTGTTATTGGTGAGGTTTGCTTTCGCACGGCAAAGTGTCTAAATAGACCAAAATAGTAAAAATAAGTCACGTTTGAGTAAATTCTCCTCACATTGCTCACAGTTTCAGGGTTTATTTTTTAGAGTCCCACGGATTACAATTAACTGTCATGTCATTATTTTAATTTATGATGATAAGCAGTAAGACATACAACAATAAGAAGGGGGCACTTTAATTTTGACACCCACAGCCTGTCGCTCTGGGTGGCGACCTGCTTCAAACGCAGGGGTGTGTAGGTATATACAGCACGAATACAACTTAAAAAAAAAAATTCCTAACAGATAAACAGCTCTCTGTAATATTTCAGCATGCTTTCACCTACGTATTTGACATGATATGCACATTAACTGGTAGGAATGACATTCCACCCTACTCATAATTCTCTCTTCATATAGCCATATATATACTATATGGCTATTACATAACCATAATACACTGTGATATACTATAGCCTGGAATGTTGGATCGTTTTGCTTTCGCACTACAATTGATCCACTCCAGAGTTCGTTTCAATCGAGCTGAGACCACCTCATTCGGGCCATCTTGGACTGATTTATTTGGTGTGGATCCGAGCACAATTGCATGTTTCACATTTGCCAAACGAACCGTGCAAACTAGGCAAAAGAGACAGGTTCTGAAACAAACATCTAGGTGTGAAAACACCCTAAAAGATCTTTAATATGTTACACAATTTAGAGATTTTCAGCAGCTTTATATACATGCTGGGCAAAGAAATTACCACATGCAAAATAAAAGTTTGTTTTGAAAATGCAAGTATGTGTATTATATACATTTACTATGTATATGTGATACTAAGGCTGTGCGATAAATAGCAAAAATGCAATCTCGATTAATTATTTTCCATCTTGAACAATAAAGAACTAAAAATTAGAGGCTCCGTTGAACAGCATAACCTATTTTACGTGGACGATCATTTTTGGCAATGGAAAATTGTATGCATCTAATATCAACAAACTTCTAGATTGCCATTGTTGCACATTTCTGCTGTGTGATTGGCTCTTAGATCAATACAGAGCAAAAAAGTCCAGTTTATCATTGCTATCGACATTAATTTTATTGCGATTCGATATAATATCGTTTATCGGCCCAGCCCTATAAGTGATACACAAACATACATAAAAACAAAATTATACAAAACAATTTTGTTAGATAGATATTTAAATGTATATAAAATTTTATCATATACACATATATTTTATATCTGAATATAAATAAAGATTTCATCAAATATTTGCATGTCTGTGTGTATTTATGTATACACATAATAAATATAGACAGTACACAAACTTAAATTATTTAAAAACAAAACTTTTATTTTGGTTTAATCGTGAATCATTTTTTTACCCAGCACTAAATTAAATACAGAAAATGTCAATAATTAATCATTAAAACAAAAACATAGTTATAGGAATCACACTCTTATTTGCATTTGTCATCAGGTTTGCATTTCCCCTGAGGACACCTGTTTGATTTGCATACAAACGTGTGTGTTTGTGCATGTGCACTCACCCCTCTTTGTGTTTAAAGTGCTTGAATGCCAGGTTAAGGACTTCTTGTACTAAGGTGTCTGGCACAGGATGAAGGGGGATCTATAGAAAACATTTGATCAACATCAGCACTAAGATATAAGGGTCACTGTTTTACTTTAGAATCCTTACCATTAGCAAGTCTATGCATGCTAATACCACAGCACACCTATCTCTGAGTTCAGAACAACACCACACCTAAGCAATGAAACGCACAACACCTCACCTGTTTCAAAACTTCCACAGAAACTAAACAAAACATGAAGTCTATGGCCAAGTCTCTTCGCTCCAGTAGGTAGTCTTTATCCCGATGTTGTTCATCTCTAAAAAGAGAGATTCAGAAGTTATAATAAAATCGAATTTTATAACTCCATATAGTCACAAGAAAAAAAGCATCTGGAGCTGTGGCAGAACTGGCTGAATAGAAGATAAAACTGAAACTGTCTTCTGTTTTGTATTTGTGTAAGATGTATGTTTGCTATCAGGTCTCCTCACCCTTTGGATTTGGTGCTGGAACGAGGTCTGTACTCGTACGACTCGTCTTCTGTCCCGCTCTGTCTTCTGTACCAGTCAAACAGTGTCCGCAACAGCGAAGGCAAACAGTGTTCTGCTATGGAGCTCATAGAGCTTATTAACTGTAACACACAAACACAATAATGAAGCTCAACAACTAACCTTTCATGAGGGGTAAAGACCTCAATATATATGTATATATATATATATATATATATATATATATATATATATATATATATATATATATATATATATATATATATATATATATATATTACAATATTACTTAGTCATTTGGAATGTATTGTGACATATTTCAACGTGACTGGTATAATGCAACTAACGTCAAGTGAGCAAAATGAAAAACAGCAAGACTTTGGTAGCAAAATCTATAAAGGCCTGATATTTCTTTCAAATTTCATACAAATATTTTTAGAGCATTTAATTTTCATCAGAAAATTACAATTACAAAGAAAAACAAATGTTTATGAAAATAAAGCTTATTTCACCAAACACTTCTGAAGATTGTGATGTCTGAAAATGAATATAAACTGGTCTCAAAACATGAACATTTTAATTATTAGATGAAAATAAATAACCCAAATGACTTTTATTTATCAGTAGTTTACAGATTAAAACAAAAATGGCAATTTACTTAAACATACAACTCTAAAATGTAATTATGTTTCTTAATTATTTATATGCATCTGCAGAAATGTAGAAAACAAACATTAGAATAGAGTCAAAAAGTGTCAACTGTAGGGTGTGTAGTCCCATAAGAAAAAAAATGATGTGCTGTACAAAAAAATGCAGAATAATCTCTCAGATTATAACTAATTGGTGCTGATGAAATGTCATGGATGAACTTTAGCCCTCTCATCATTTGCATGAACATCTAAAAACAATCATCAAGTTTAACTCTCATGCTGGAGAATTAAAGTGGATACAATCGAAAACATTATCATCAGCGAAACTTCAAAAACATCCAATATTTTTAAACCTGGCCAAATTTCTGTCATTAATGGGCCGTTTCCACTGAGTGGCACGGTATGGTACGTTCGCAGTTTATGGCCATTTCCACTGTCAAAAGGTACCAAAAGGCAAAGCGAACCGCACCACTTTTTGGGTACCCTTTTCAAAGAGTACCTAGCATGACAAAAGGTTACTAAAAGGCAGTAGCATGGGCCGGTATAAGATTCTGACGGTATGATAGCGTTGGATAAAAATATCACGGTTTCATGGTATTGCGATTACTGCTCTAAAATATATTCTTTTTAAATTTCTCTTTTAAACAATAATTTTTATTTTGAGAAATATTTACAATATTTTGGAACAGTAAACATGTCAGGATAAATGAACTATTGATTTCTGCGGTCTACATTTGTTTCAAAAATGATTTAATGAAATTTGACAAAATTAATGAAATTTGAAATGGCATCTTTTGATATCTTTTCTGCTGTAGATACTGTTGTCCTAAAAAAAAAAAAAAAAAAAAAAAAAAAAAAAAACGTAAATAAAAAAAATCGTACACATACCTTAGGAACGGTTTTGCAGGAAATTTTGACGGTTTTAAAATCTTGGCTTTTCCAAATCGCGGTATACCTTGAAAATGGTTATCGTCCCATGCCTAACGCACAGCTTAACGCTATTGGTTTACAGAGAAATGTCACTAAGCGCATGCACAAGCCAGGAGAATGAAAACAAAGGAAGCACCATTTTTAAATACAAAGTCAAGACATTACACTGTAATAATATATACACATAATGAGTCATGGTCGCCTCTAGCTCAAACAAACTTTGTCGTTGTCTTGAACAGTGACAACGGCAAGAATAGCCGAATCCACCATATTTTATTCTAAAAGCGCGAGTGGTTTCACTTTCTCGAGAAAGAGCTCAGGTGTGCTCGCCGCACGTCTATATTTGAAATAACGAACTTCTTGAGCTGATGATAATAACGTGCGCAAGATTATTGAAGTGCTTCAGACATCCTTTCAAAAATGGACAAACGCGAGAGTGACATGTGAAAAAACAAAGGAGAAGACGGAAAAAACAAAGCAACAAATAATTTTTTCAGCAACCTAAAACATGAAAAACCACCATGTTTAACATTTATCGCCGTCTTTTGGACTGTTATGAACTTGGAATGATGGAATTACTCTCTAACAGAGGTTACATGCGCTGTCGAAGAATAAAGATACAGATGAGAGGTTTGCATTGACTGTAGGCTATTTGTTCCGTGTTGTTATTGAACCCAAATAAGGACTAAATGTGTGCTGTGTGTAGTTATTGTGTAATTGGTAAAATATTGGGGACTGTAAGGGTCTGTATGTGTTCATATTTGTTGCATTCATTTATTTTATTTAATTGCAGATGTTAGAGTAGGCTATTTTTATCATTGATCTGCAGTTAAAATCAAATCATGTTCATAGAAAGGTTAGTAATGAACATTTATACACAAGCATTTGTGTGTATAAAGCATCTGTTTTGTAAGTACTTCTCATGTGATATGTGAACGGCCTGACATTTCCTCGAATGACGTCAACTAAAACTTTGTCGTACACCACGCCCACCAAAAGGATATCATTGGTACCCTTTTGGCTGTGGAAACGCAAGCGTGATAAAGGTGACCCGTATCGACCTTTACCGTAACACTGAGTGGAAATGGGCCAACGGGCTTGCATGCTTTGTCCACCTCTAAAACATTTTCTACAGCACAAACCATTTTAATTCTCCATTTCAAAACTGATCAAAAACTCTGGTAATATGAGAGAAATATGTAAACAGAGAACAATTCACAAATGGAAAGAAAAAAGAAGAAGGATAGCAGCGCTTTTCAGAGCAGTCATGTATTGATCTGTCCTATTGTGAGGGCAGGATGGGTGTAGGATGATACATCCAGTGGTTACTCAACCTTTCACTGCAGTAACCCAGCACCAGGCATCACACACACAAACACTCACATACATCACACAAAGCATACGCACACAAGCCGAGTGATAGCAGTAGAGTAGAGGCGTGCTGATGCTGATGAGCGAGTGAGGTATGGTATAGTACCGTGGTGTGATTCAGCAGAGTTGATTTCTCCGCAGTCACAACACGTCACTGACTGAACATGCAGTTCCTGAGACTCGGCACAAGCAAACGCAATAGCCAAATCTCTGTTTGTGAGTGTGTGTTTGTGTGTGCTGGCTCTGTGAGCAAAAAAGGAGTGAAATATTGTACTTGATAATAAAGTGGGATGTTTGGAGACACACTGTGATCTAAAAGTCTGAGATCACTGATAAAATGCTTCTATTTTACATTTTTATAACTGAATACATTTTCACTGCATATTATATCATCATTACACTATCATAACATCATCGTACTTGGTCTGTCTAATGACAGAGGACTCCAGTTGCATGCGCTTCACACATTTGACGTTTAAATGCATTAATTTAACCATTA
This sequence comes from Danio aesculapii, assembly GCF_903798145.1. NCBI lineage: Eukaryota > Metazoa > Chordata > Actinopteri > Cypriniformes > Danionidae > Danio > Danio aesculapii. Next base: position 24,424,390 of record NC_079454.1, on the reverse strand, counting down.
CTGCTGCTAATCTACAACTACAAACCCTTGCTGATTAGTTTAAGTAACAAATTAATAATATATTTTAAGAATTTCTAATTTGACAAGCTAAAACAAAATTCTAACAACTAAAAAACAAAAAATGCAACAACAACAACAACAACATAATAATAAAAAAAAAATAAAATAATAATAATAATAATAATAATAATAAAAGTATATTATAATAAACAAAGTAAAAATATATTAAAATAAAATAAAAATAATAAAGTAATAAAAATATGATTAAATAAGATTGAGATAAAGTATCCAATATTTTGGTTGAAATAAATAAGTAAAATTTAAATTAAAACAAACACATCGATAAAACAATGTAAGATATCCAAATAAATCAGTAAATAAATCTTTAAATAAACAATTCAATAGACCATTTAAATGTGGTGATGTCATTGGCCCATGAACATTTCCTGCTTGTTATCATAACTGTAACAAGAGGCAATTCAATCATAACTTAATGTTAAAACCGCTATCATAACATTATTTATCAATATGTGGCTCTTTTTGCATTCTCAGAAGCTATAAAAATCAAATATGTAAAACAGGAAATACATTGGGACCATTGTTTTTGTTTACATCCATCCAAATGGTTTTTACAGCAGTGTTTCTCAACCACGTTTACAAACACTGCATGTTTTGGATATCTCCTTTGTCTGGGACACCCATCACAGGTCTTTCAGTCTCTGCTAATGAGATGATGATCTGAATCAGGTGTGTTTGGTTAAGGTGCGTCCCAATTCGCATACTAACCATCCTAAATAGTATTTGAAAATAGAATTAGGCCCAATCCCAATTCTACCCCTTAGCCCTTCCCCTTACTCCTACCCCTCGTTTTAAGTGTTCACGTGAAGAAGTAAGGGTGTCCCAATTCTCTTAATCTTGAAGGCGTAGGGCTAAGGGGAAGGGCGAGATAGCCTTCGTAAGAGAGATTTTTCCGGACCACACTCAAAACCAAGGGGTAAGAAAATTTCCCAGAATACACCAGCCACAACGGCTGCATAGCTGCACCCTGGAAGTTTGGAGATGCACAAATTAGTATTTTTTTGTCATTATTACAAATTTTTACAAAAAAACAAGCATATGTTTTAATACAATCATAACGGTGTTCATGTTTATCATCATGCTTTAAAAAAATATATATATACTAAAATAAAAACAGCTAAAAAAATTTAATTGGGATTGGGCCTTAGTTTGTCCCAAATCGTAGTATGTTGAAAACAGTATGCCAAAGGTTCCCGGATAGTTACCTATTTCTATAATCCGTCCATAATCGCTGATATTGCCCACAGTACATTGCGTGTTAGATGTGAATTCAATTAGAACTACAAATGCAGGTAAAGTGTAAATAAACCACAAACATGGCGGACACACGATACCAATCGTCAAGTTGAGGCTTTGGTAAAGATGTTTGTATGACTGTTAATTGATTTCTACTGTAGCCAACTGGAAAATATTTAAACACATCTTCCGTGTTATATTTTATCTGCAACAACAATACTGAACTTATATATTGTAAATGTGTTTGGACATTAACGTCTGAATGCATAATTATCCAAAGACCTGAGGAGATTTCTCTGCATGAAAGATTCGTGAATGGGAGATTATCCTGCTGCTGCTTCTCCAAATAAAGTAGGAAATTAAATATTATAGAAATGTGGAGGATGTGTCGAGATGATTGACATGGGACATTAACTAAGAAACATAACACTCAGTTAACGAGGAAGTAGTATGTCCCAAAGCTTGCATACTCTTCTGTTACACTCAAAAGTATATATTTTTTCTTCACAGAAAAAGTGCATACTTTTAGGACGTAGTAAAAGTATGCGAATTGGGACGCAGAAATGTGCAAAGCTGGTGGTCCTCCAGGAACGTGGTTGAGAAACACTGCAATTCAGTACTACGTGTAGAAAAAATAATTGTGTAAATTGATACCATTTCGATTTGCATTTTTAACATTTATATTAATAATGTATATTATATTTCACTTTCAATGTAAAAGCCACAAAAAATAAATAGAAATAGACATCTACACTTTATTATGTGAATCCCTCACATTGAGGATGATCATATTTGGGAGAGCTAGGGAACCCAACAAATGAAAACCCCTGGTTTAGCAAACGCCAAAAAAACAACATCCAAAGCAAACCTGCTCTTTCCAAGCTGTATCTGAGAAAACCGTTGGGCTTCAACGGAAGAAAGAACATCTGACCCTCTGCACAAAGAGTCACATGCCCACAAATTCACTCATTTCATTAGCAACCTAAAATAGTTGAGCATCTCAAATACATCTTATTCAATTTAAATCACAATGCTTCTTTGTTCAAAATGCTTAGAAGTCACATAACATTGTTTATTCCCACGCGCAAATTTCATTTTGAAGCCCAGACTTTTCAAACCTCTCTCGGCCTGCATCAGGTGAGTGTGTGTGTGTGTGGGACAGCATGATGCATGTGCTTAAGGAGAGTTATGTAACTGCTCCCCTGGCCCTCATGGCACTTGGCAGACACGCTCTAACACCCTGAACTGATATATTCTCACACACACACACACACTCTCTCTCTCTCTCTCTCTCTCGCGCTCTCTCTCTCCCAGCAGCCTGTGCTGATCTACTGCTGCGGATGACACAGCGATTCTGCTCACTCACAAACACACACACGGACCAAAACTCCAAACTAAAGTATAGAGAGGCACACAGACACATATTGGTGTGATTTTCTGCACACAGAGCACATTCTCACTGGCTCATTCTTTCAAACACACAGGCTTAATGGCACGGACTGGATCCATTGCAGGGTGATGTCTCATTTGCTTTGCGTTTTGCTAAACAAAGCATTTTGCTGCAGCTCTGCTGTTAAAAGTTCTGCGCTAATCAGAAATGAGTGATGGAGAGAAAGAGAGAGGGGGGGGACTGAAACGCAATACATGAAAAAGACACATACCACACAAACATAGTTATTGGGTAATGAAATAATGACAGACACAGATACTAACCTGATCAAATTGTGCATCTTCTCCTCTTTGCAGCGAGCGGGAAAGGAGCTTCTCCTGAAAGAACATTAAAAGAGCAGTGTGAATTAAAGAAATGAAAGATAGATCATCAAAAAGATTCTTAAACCTTAGGAAATTAAGTCTGATATTGAAACAATCCATTATTTTGTGACAAACAGCAAAAACGAGTACCCATTTTGAAAATGAATTTTTTTTACCCCCTTTTTTACCCCTTAGTGAATATAGGTCATATATTTTGGTGCATTTGAACAGCTTCATAAAAGAAATATATTTATTAAAATAATGTTTTAGTCACCAAACATCTTTTGGAATTGAAAGATAAAACAAATAAATTCAAGAGAAATGTTGTAAAAAAGTAATAATTAAAAACTACATAATTGTAACTGAATTTCAGATATATTTTTTTCTCTTTTTGAAAATTTGTATTAAATATTTTCCTCAAACATATGAATTATGGTGCACTTATTTTTGGACCGTTATCTTAAGTTATTTTGTTAGATAAGCTCAATAATTACCTTCATTACTGACTAATCTGATGTATACTGTACGCACAAACATAATATTGTATAGCTTCCTGTTAAAAATATGAAATTAAAAGATAGATTTGTGAGGGGTGCACGTATATGTGCTGAGTACTGTATATATATACATATATAGGTAAGTGAATAAAATTATACACAGCCAATACAAAGAAATTATATTGTGATAGATTTTACGGGTGGTGATATTTTTGTTCTTCTTGTAACTTTTGACAAGGCCCACATAGAAAAACTTATGTAAAAGTGAGTAAAAATACAAATTTAATCAGTTTAGATTCATTTCAGTAATTAAATTGACTAATATGCAAAGGTTTAGATATATTATGTACAGTATAATCAAGTGATTCTTTTTTGAATATTATATTTTTATTTTGACCTTTAAGCAACACAGAGCAATACAAAAAGCAACAACAATTATAAAAGAAATACAAACAGAACCAACCAACAAACAAACAAACAAACAAACAAAAAACAGATTTTAAAACCATTATTACATCAGTTCCTCTGGTATGATACATGGGTCAACAATGTTACACATATATATCTAGGCCAGTGGGCACAGGCAATACAGACGATGACAGGGTTAAACCTTTAAACTGTTATCCTTGGCATTTAAATGTAAATAAATAAAGTAAATAAATAAATAAAGTCAGCAGATTCTGTCTGTCCCTGCTTTTGAACAATTTAATACAACTGTAAATAACAACTTCCTTAAAATATATAGACTTTTTAGAAAGTAATGCATATTATACAAAAACTATATATAATATTTTGACCCCAAAATTTGGAACAGCCTTGAATTTACAAATGCCTGCCAAATTAACTATTTATTTAAAAACCAAAGTACTGTAAATTAAAAAACATGTACATTTATAGTAATCTATTAAAAATAAACAAATGACTGTAAAACACTTTCTATTTAAATAAAAATAAAGTAAAAAAGCAGGTTAGCAGCATCAGTTTTGCTGGAAAATGCTGTTTTGTGGAAGTTCTAAAAAACTGTGGATTTCTTTATGTTACCAAAGTGAATGAATACTCCAATGCGAGTCATATCTTTGAGAAATAACCTCAATTTTCAGACTTAACTTTCAGCTTCTGAGAAAATTAATCTCTCTCTGCAGTCATTTTTTAACAGTAGTTTTACAGCATCCTACCATCTGTAAAATGACTCGAGGGCTCCAGTTTACTGGCATAAAGACACATTGAATGCTCTGTTATCTTTATTTACATTTGTAGCAACACTTTATTATGAGGAAGAAGTTCAAAGGCAGAGAGCTGAACGTCAGTGTTTAATAAAGCGACCTCTCTCTGATATGGTCATTAGCAGTTGAAACTCTCGCTGGGTACACAGAGAGAGAGAGAGCACAGTGGGCCACTGAGTAAATACACAAGGAGAAAGAGGAGGGAACAAAGAGAGGAAGCGGTTAAGGACAAGTCTGTGTGTGTATTTCAGCACGGGGGGCTCGGAGAAGAATCTAACAGAACAGCATTCCAAGAATCCAAACCTCTGCTTCTGTTTCTGGGAATGCGTGCGGGACGTGTGTGTGTGTGTGTGTGTGTGTGTACTGTTCGGCAATAACCTTCGAAAACGAACACAACAGACATCTTTTTCTCAAAATAAACAACTGCACTTTCACCCGTGTTAACTGCCAACACAAAACTCATCTCATTAACTTATCTTATGGCTTGCTGTGCCATTTCAACACCCTCATCTATTTGGATGAATTGCGATTTGCATGTGATTTAATATATTTCATATGTTTTTGAATTGAATTTATTGAATATTTAATTTCATTTCATTGAACTTCAATAAAGATTGCAATGTCACAATAACCTTCAGAAACTATTCTGGGTGATATGAGCTCAATAAACATTTCTTATGATCATCAACACTGACAACTGTTGTGTTTAATCATTTTGCATTTGTACATATTTATTTAAAATATCATTTTTTAAATCTTTAGTAGTTGCTGGTCATTTTGTTATAGTTTAATATTTTTAATGCATTTTTGTGGATGCAATTTAATTAAATAATTTTCTAAATCTTTGAATCTTTTGACGAGAAAAAAAGAATAATATTCATCACAAAAATTGCAATGAAACAAATTTTCACCTATATTGCAATTTTGACGTAATCTCATAAGACAGAAACATGAGGAGAAGGTGGGACATAGAGTAGCTGCTCCTCTTTTAAAAAAAAAACAGCCAATAACATTTTAGTTTTATCACAGCTCTGCCAGTGAAAGCAGTTGAGATCAAGCGCATCAAATGAAAAGCAATTGAAAAGCGTATTGAAGGGGGCGGGGCATGTCAGATACTATAGAGCATTTGATTGGTCAAGATTTGATGAGAAACTGAAGTATGAGGTGGTGAGAAAACCAAATTATTGATCCATTTATGCAGAAGTGACAAACTGCAAGCTTTGGGTGTTTATATGAGATTTGTATCTTCTAAACGAGAATTATGTTACTGTTTTGGAGCACTCTAGCTTCTAGATATCTTAAAAATACCTTATAATCAAATCTGGGTATACCAAGGCATTGTAGAATAATAAAAGATTAGTAAATGGAAACGGGCATACTGTAAGCCTCAGACACCACTGTTTCCTCGTTCTCATGTAGAGTTCTACGAGTGGAAAACTGCGGTGGACAACGGGCCAATCAGAGGACAAAACAATGCCCTCCGCATTTTCATTTGCAATTTGGGTCGTTCATCCGGACCTGACGAGCAATTAAACTCAAACCAATGCAGTATATGGCACCTTTAAAAACTAACAATACTGATATTAACATCTTTAAAAATAATAACAATAAAATAAAATAAAAATAAAAACTTTAATTATAACTTTATTTAAATTTTAACTTTATTTTAGTAGCATTATTATTATTTTTTTTATTATAGATTTTGCAGACATAAAAATAAAAAACAGACGACAAACCCATCATGAAACAATAATCTGTGCAAATTTTTTTTTAAAGAATGAAACACCAGAAAATGGCGACAAAACATATATGACCTACAAAAAGACACAGCAATGGATGTAAAGAGAGAGAGAGAAAAAAAAAAAACTTACAAATCTTCAGAAATTAAACAACACTATTAGTCTTTATGGTGTTTTAGAAAAAAAAGACTGGATCCAACATTTTATCAAATTTCGAAGTTCCCAGAGGTGGTATATCTAATTCTTTCCAAATGTAACTGTAAGCCAGTCAGAAAAAAGAGGCCTAACATTTTTTTCCAAAAACAAAGGATAACTTTTTTAGCTATGATCATGCCATACTGAACAGGTAACCGTACATTTTGGTTGAGAGTCTCAAGAAACTCTGACCAGCCAAAAATTGCTATCATTGGGTCAGGTAGTAAAACACAATCGTAAACTTTAGCAAAGAACTGAAATATTTCTAACCAAAAATTCTGAATTAGAACACGGGACCAAAAAAGATGTGCTAAGGTACCCTCAGTGAAGTCTGTGTAATGCTTTGTACTGAATAAGATGGTGTCTTCAATTTATAGAACATAAATAAACAGATAAAAGGCATTGATCCCAATCAGTCTCAGATATTGAAATCCCGAAGTCTTCTTCCAAAGCGACTTTCAAATGAAGAGAAGAAAAATCTGTTTTGCTTTTAAAAGCATTAACAAATAAAGATGTTAGGCTCCTAGCATTTGAAGAGTTTAAAAATAAATCAAATAATTCTCTTCCTAAAGATAAAACATCAAAATCTGGAATATTTAGATGGACATGAAGATGACCTGACCTGAAGATACCTAAAAAAATGAGAAGGGGGATTTCTCAGAGAATTATGAAAGGTGGCCAAAATATTATTAGTGTATAAATCTTTAACAATGGAAACTCCTTTATTTTGCCATTGCTCAAAAATTGTATCTGTAAGAGAGGGTTTAAATGCATAATTGTAACAAATAGGAGTAAGTGGGGAGGTATTTGGTAACTTATTAAATTTTCTAATTTGATACCATATTTTAATAGAGTTATTAAGAACTTTATTTATTTTAAATTCACGGGACCTTGAACTGTTTCACTCCACGCAACACACACGAGTGATCCATTAATATTTCAGGCAATATATTATATATTTGTAGGCAATACTGACCAGTGGTTCAGCCATGACCACCTCGATCTTCTTCTCAGCGAGCACAGCGAACTCTGCGAAGAGGCTCTTGATGACAAACTCCCCGGGCTTGAGCTCGGGGTCGATGGTGATGCTGGACATGGTGGCGGGGTGGAGGCTGCGCTTCTCCCAGCTGGGTGGAGCAGAGGGGGATGTTCCTCGCCTACTCACACTGCTGTTGCTGACAGGGACAGAGGCTGTCAAAACAGAGAGAAATACAGCATTATACAGCATTCTGAACGTCAGTCAGTGTTGAGGCAGAAAACACCATTGATAATCTGAGGACAAAGTGGAAATCTATTTAAAAGACTAAGCACTTTCGGGTTTCTTTAGGAATGCAAGTCATAGTGCACCAAAGTCAAGGCTAATACAGGGAGTTAATTTAACAATAAGACGAAATGTTTCTAATAACCCATACAAATACACTGAAACATTGTTACTTTGTCATAGAAATAAATAAAAATAAATTCAAGTAATACGAAATATTTTTGGTGATGATGTGGATTTTTCTTTTACAACAATTTGGGAAATATTGCAGCCAACTTAACGGTAAAAGACAAGTATTTATTAAAAATACTCCTAGCAACCAGTAAGAAAACTGTGACTCGAAAGTGGCTACAACTGGAACCCCTACAAAATCTGAATGGTTGGATATCATATCTAATGTTCAAAATATGGAGAGGATGACTTTTTCTTTAAAACTACAAATGGACAAATACCTACAATATTGGGAGAAATGGATTGTACTTATGCCTTTACACAGTGTAATCTGATTTCTATATGTATTTGTTAATGTGACCCGTCAACTGTTCATTTAAGTTCTGGTGTTTTATCGTACTACTTATTTTATTTATTTATTTATTTATTTTTATTTATTTTTTTAATCTATTATATGTATCTTTTTTTCCTTGTTTTTTCTTTTAAAAAAAGAGAAATAAAAATAAAGTATAAAAAAAAGAAATAAATAAATAAATATAGAAACTAGGAACGAATTTTCCCCCAATAAACCACATTTCTGTTTAAAATTGCTATATGCACTTTAATTGCTATAACTTTAATTGCTGTAAGAGCTTTTTGTCAGCTTCAAAGACACAACTTTACACTTCAAATTTCAGACTTAAGTATGAATAAAAAAAAAAAAGTCTCATGACATTTAAAAACAACATGATGTCACAGTCATCTGTATTTATTTTGCAGTGCATGCTGCTATTTTGACTGATAGCTGACTTGAAATGAATGCACGCCAACTTCACAAGTGCTCATTTATAGCACAAGAAAAATGAAAGGCAGCATCATCGTGAAACTGGACACATTGTTTTCAAAATAGCTGGAAGCTAATGTTAAAAATAAGCATCCGATGAAGAGCTAAGCACTATGTGGTGTAAGCGTTTCAGTAAAATATGTTACACGGGGTCAAAACTGCAGTGTTTATGTTGTTGTTGTTATGCAGTTTATATTCATATCATCATCAGCCTGTGAGATCAACAATAGATTTATTATAAACAGAGACAGGATATCAAGTTAAATGTACTCACTTATTCAAAAGACCATTTGTTTACACATTATATGATTTAAAAATTGCAATTGGAAATGTTCATTTTCATTAAACATTTTTTTTATTACATAGTTTTTTTTTTTTCACACATCAAATAGCTGCAAGGTTTCTGTAAATGAAGAGAATAGCACTGCACGATTAATTGAAGGTGATTTTCATGGCCATTTTATCAGTAAAGGCAGTTCTAGTAAACCTCCAGCACTTGCGTTAAGATATAGCAGCTTTTACAACACAGAGGCGCAGTTTTAAAATCAAATTTGATTTTAATCGATCAATTATGACACAGAGATCGTTTTAGAATCTTAATTTAAAGGTTGCAAGCTTTAAAGTCCACACGATCTGATCCAAGCCTTATGAAATGAAACGTTGAGTCTACAGAAGACTGATCTCTTTACCTAACAACCATGGCAGCTGCCGTTAATGAGCTGCAGTAACATTTGTACTGACTTTTTCATTAACGTGCCTTTAAAACTTATATTAAATTATCCAAAGTATAAAACAAAGGTTTCAAGAACTGAAGAAATAATCTTCCAATTGTCCATCTATGTAATGGTTCATAGATGTAAAGAAAAAAAGTCTCTAAAAAGTCTATAAAATCAAATCTAAATTTAAAAATTTTTCTTAACAGGTTTGGTTAGATATCCAAGTAAACTGAAACCTAATTAATCGTGAGCAAGATTTTAATTTCCTTTCTTCATGCAATAAACGTTGGGATGTCTAAAGCCACCAAGCATCCATCAGTTGTATCCTTCATTACCTGGGAAATGAAGGACGCATTTAGAGGCTGCATTTGAAGGAGTCTTCGAATTGAAATAGCCTTCGTCGCAGTGCATGACACAATTACATAAATGCAAAGGGAGGATGCAGCCTTGGAATTGAACTACGGCTGTTTGTAGTAAATGCTGCTTGTGAAATTACCACATACTGTATAATAAAGTTTTTTCTTCAAACTCATTACATAACTTTCAGTCAAGTGTTTGAAATTAAACCTTATGTAAGATGACTCTGATAATTTATCAAGCTGAATCAATCAAAAGCAGTTAAATCACATGAGGAATTCCTAGGTTTCTTCATGGGTGTTTAGAGTTTCCACTAGAGAGCGTCCTCTGGCTTTCATTGGAGATTTACTAGGGAACACAGAACCATGTTTCCCTGACAAGATGTGCATGATAATCGCAGTTTTGCCAAATAGCGTTTGCAGTTTCATTTTCATTATTCACCCAGCCCTCCTTATAAGCCATATATCAACTTGACATCAAGCATTAGCTACTGGCAATATCAAGTATGCACAAAGCAAGTTTATTTAAAGTGAAACTGAAACTAGAGTGATGTGCAGGAAGTGCATTTAAATACTTACACGCGTCTCTCAATCTACTCCTATTCAAATGTGTACATATTTGCATTGTGTGATATTATATTACACATACTAAGTCATTTTGGAATACATTCACGCCATTTAAAAAACACAATTTATATTCCAGATACTACACAGACTGATATTCTAACACATTCAGATGGCCTGACATGTTCAAACACACACACATTTGACTTGAGTAGGGATAAAATTTGCACCTGTGAATTAATGAACACTCATTTTTTTTTCAATCCAGCAGTGAATGCAGAAAGACTGGAAAAACAGTGTGTGTGTGTCTGTGTCACATGTTAACCTCACTCAGGAAATCCCTGCCCTCGTCTCCCACAGGTTGCTGGAGAAACCACTATGAGGCGAGAGAAGTTCAAACAATAATAGGAGGATGAGTTAAAAAAAAAAACCTCTGAGAAATTTAATGAGTTTTTCAGAGGAGTCACACCTAGCAACTCCAGATCTCAATAATAAAGCACAAACATTCACAGACTCTGACGATGCATGCACTTCGTCCTCAGAGTTGTTTGTGTGTTTGTTTGTCTATGTACAAACACTTACTCTTTGTTTCCTGTTTAGCGACGCCTTCCTATGATGTCACACTGCCAGCTTAAATTGGCCTGTATCGTAATGGGGTCTCCAGGGCCTCATCTGATTGGCCGACGGGTCTGCTGACAGGCATTCTAACTCTGTTTGTAATTTTCCACTCAGTGATGCAGAAAGGATGAGCAAAAGAAGCGAGGAGGGAAAATGCAAGTCTTTCTCTCTGTTCATCTTTCTCATCGTTCCTCTGGTGGATGCTGGCTGGATATTTTGTGACACACTGGGCTGCATTGCTGACCCCATAGCACACATTTGTGCCTCAGAGTGAGGCAGGGAGTCACATGGAATAGAGTTACACACAGGGGCCCGTTAATGTCGAGTCTGTTTGTTGTTGGCCAGGACATTCTGATACTCTGAGCTACATAAGACATGATTCCTTGACTGCTTGTGTGAACTCTCACAGCTGGGCATTGTGTGCTTTAGCACTCCCACATGCTGAAACATACCGTTTTAAAAATCATTCGACAAGATTATTTTCGCACTCTTTGATTTGATGGTTCTAGTCAATTCTGATTACAAGATTAGTATTTAAAAACAATCTTTTTATCAGTTCAATTCCAGCATAAATCATTAGGATGCATGTCTAAATCAGAGCACAACAACTAATGGAATAGTACTCAATCACATGAGCAAAGTTTGATCATTGGTGCTAACTAAACTCGATTAAAAGTTTTGCTTAAAGTAATATCAACTGAACTAAAGGTCATAGCTAGGCATGGGACGATAACCAGTTTCAAGGTATACCGCAGTTTGGAAAAGTCAAGGTTTTAAAACTTGCAAACGTAGACTAACCATGTTTCGTACACTTTTCGCTATTCAGCGCACTCAAACGACCGCTCCTCCGTCATTGAACACCAGATAAGCATTTTAGTGTGATCATTCTGTGGGTGAATATCTTTTGCACATCTAAATTTTGATTGATGTCTTTTGGACAAGTAGTTTTTGAGAAAAGATGGGAAAAGTACTGCCTATGCATGTGTACGGAAGATGATAGGTATTAAAGGTGTTCCGTACACGATCAAAATGGTGTTCCATACAAGGTCCAAGGTTATCATACTATTAGAATCTTATACCGGTGCATGCCTAGTAGGCATGTGCCGGTATCACATTTTCATGCTGCGATTAATTGATTGAGCTTTTATCACGGTATACGGTATTATCACGATATTGTAATTTTACTAGAGAAACAGGTAAAAAAAACACAAAAAACTTCAATAACAAAACTTTAATAACTTTTTAATTAACTAAAAGTACTTCAAACATTTAAATACAAATAAATATAAATAAAACAATACACAAAATAAAAGTAAACTTGAGCAATTATATCAAAGTGAATGTGCAAAAGGGAAACCGTCTTCGTAATCCCTCTGCATTTTTTTGGAACCCAAAATATTTCCAAACTTCTGACTTTAACCTTTTTAAAGGGGGATAAATTGTCGGCAGCGTTCCTCCTTATCAACTCATATTCTATAAAACACAAAAGCCATATATATGAAATAAATAAATAAATACAAACTTTAATCTCAATTTAATTTCTGTATGCTGTCCATAAAGATATTTGTTGAGTTCTAAAAAAATACACTATTCATTCATTTTTTTTTTCTTCGCATAAGTCCCTTGTTTATCAGGGGTCGCCACAGTGGAATGAACTGCCAACTATTCCAGCATGTTTTATGCAGCAGATGCCTTTCCAGCCACAACCCAATATTGGAAACCACCCATACACACTCATTCACACACACTCATACACTACAGCCAATTTAGCTTATTCAATACACTATTGACTCAGCCTATATTCAATAATAAACATAACAAAAACTGCCTGCTAATGCATGGGTTAATCTTCAAAGGGAACAGTGTTACATTTTAACCTCTTTCACCTCATCCTGCTTGCTGTTTCACTATCTAAACAATGAAAACATAATATAAGTCAAATTTGTTTCATTTTGATATTATGATTAACAGACACCAAACAGCCTCGTGTAGCTGCATATTTTTATGAGCATCATCTTCACACTGCATATTTATAACAAAACAGGGCTTAAATATAACTGTCTCCTTTCATTTCCATTGAAAAGAATGAACTTTACCCTGTCTCTTTTGCAGAATATCAGTTTTAATAACCAATAATGGCCATTATAATAGTATAACGTACATTAAATTTAAACGATAAAGGTTAGCAATCAGTCAATGTGCAGAATCAGTGTATGTGGTTACATAAATTAATATATTAGCTTATCTTTGCACTCAGCCAAAACAGTTAACTGAGAACAAGTGATTCAAAAGACATAAGAATTGTTAGATAGAGACAACAAGATGAATTCAATATCACGTTTAACAGCTATAGTGAGATGAGATCCTCCAGCAGATGAACTGTCTGACATGCACTATACTCTGACCTGGGGTTTATGCTCACCCGCTGAACTAGTGGCTGCAGCTCTGGGCAAAGAGTGTGTGGTCACGTGATTTGCGTTTTTAGCCGTGTACTAGAATGAACAGAGAACTTTTCAGAATCGCTAAATGAAACGCCGATGTATTTCCCGCGATTTCTCTGCGCCTCCCTTGCGTTTCTTCTCTCTGACTCTCGACTATTTTGACAAATACACACAGACGACGCACGCTCACACGGAGTCCAAAATAGGAGTTTGTGATTGGGCCAGCCCAATGTCAATACCGAAAAGAGCCAATGGGCTGCAGGGTGTCACATGGGCCGGCCCGGTCTGTCTGTCCAGGAAAAAAAGCATCTACTTTCAGAGAGTCACAGATCACAGCAGCGTCAATCAATAAGGCAGAAAAAAACGATAGGCTGCTAAGCCTTTTATGGGCCGATCAGATCATAAGACGATGATCAGCCCGGCCCAAAAAGTACGTCGGCCCACCGGGAAAGTGCCCGGTCTGACAGATGGCATGCGTGTGAGGATTATAGTGCGGTGGCAGCGGCGGCGCGCACTGCGCACACAGGGCTTCTACATGCGGGGATTGTTTACATCAGAGTGCGCATCAGTTCTGCGCAGCATATACGCAGTTTTTCTTCAAGCGGTTGATGGAAAATAAGCCAAGGCGCGTTCTAGGAATATAAATTCGGATCTATTATTTTTCACGGTATTTTGAAGTGCCCGCGATAACAATATCGTGCATATTCATTACCGTGATTTATCGCATTACCGAATACCGGCACAAGCCTAATGCCTAGTCATAGCACTCCAAGTCCAAAAATTCTGTTAGAAATTTATGTACATTAATAAACAAATTCAACCACACGTTGCGTTAATTACATTTACACAATCTATCCAAAACTTTCAATTGTCAAATATTATGTCAATTGGGGTTATGTTAATCACATAAACACAATGTCTGTAACTTTTGCCATTCATAAACAAATTCAAATAGAGTTCAATTATTTAAGTTTTCACGTCCATTGAAAAACATTTTGAGAGGTATTTTGAAAATTCAGAGCCACCGTACAAGCGATAGCCAAATTCCATAATGCTATTGCTCAGACTCAGTGTGCAAGGTTTCTGTGCATGATTAATTTTGGGATTCGAATATAAAAAACACAGAAATGGTTAACCTTTATTTTTAAAAGAAAAAAAATCTAAAGTAAACAATTTGTAAAAATCTAAAGCAATTTATTATTTTCAAAACAGAGTTTGTTTATACGTTCTCACTTTCCAAAAATAGCAGGTAACATTCCAAAAAGGTTTTAAAGAAAAACAAACTTAAAACTAAAGTAGTACATCTCTGGGAATAATAAGTCAGCTGAACTCAGATTTACCTAAGCTCCTCAGGGAAACTAGTTCCATCCAAATAGGGCTTTTATTGGGTAAATGAGATGCAAACAGAGTGAGAGACACACACACACACACACACGCACACACTGATTGTCAGAAAATCATCATGTGGATACAGTCGATGCTAGATCAAATAACCAGCATGACATCATCTACAATATACTCCACTAGACTGAAGTGATCACTCCTCTCAAATCACTGACTGCAGTGTGCTTGACGCAGTTTAACTTCAAAAGCTTGGGAATTAAAACTTGGTCCATCATCCAGTAAAAAAAAAAAAAAAAAGCTCCATATGCAGTAACTATTTATCACAGATGAGGCCAGAATAACCTGCAGGCTTGTACAGATTTTCTATTTTGCTACAAATTGTGAAGATAAATGCCTCTAATTCAGTGTATGTTTATATGTTTGTCCATGCACCTGATAGAGCTTGGGTTGACTGCCACCGTCCCTGCATCACATCATTCATCACTGGCATAGGTATTAAACTGAACTGATTCAACATTAGCGTTAACTAAAATGAAACAACATTGCTGGACTTTATGGAACTGCTTTTTGCTGAGCTAAACTTGTTACTGATATTTGCTTTTACTATTTTGCTAGATTATCTCTGTTAAGCGTCTTTGACACATCCTGTATACTGTAGCTATAGAAATAAAAGTGACTTACAGTATTCTTCAATCCAAACCAAATCAAAGAATAAGAAACAAGTATGCAAACACTAGAAAATAAATGCTTGTCCAATGCATTACACTGTACATATTTAACTCACACTCGTGGTTTAAAGATGCCATTAACAAACCTAAACACTCAACAGGGTGCAATAATTGCTTAAAAATGTCTAGTACAAACTAATAGACCATGATTTGCTGTGTGTTATGATTCAAGTAGTTTTAAGCATGTAAATGAACTTTACCCAAGTTACTTCGCAGCAAGCACGCAAAAACCAACTATTCACGATTGCGAACATCCACATGATTGACTTATTAATGAACGAATATGAAAAAGTATAAGTTATAGGAATGCTGTTATAGGAACTAACCACTAAGGCAGTAGTCGATAACAGGGCTGCACGATTCTGGCTAAAGGCTAATTGTTTTTTTTTTTTCCTTAAAATCAAGATAACGATTTTCTCACGATTTTGTAGATGTAAAATACAGGTTAATAGGAGTAGGCTATTATTATTGTTATTCTCAAACATATGATAAAAGAACAACAATAATATAAGACCTATGCGTTGGTCTACTGTTGGTTAAGTGCTAAAATTTGTACAGACTTGGAACGGTGGACTTGAATAGACTTTAAATTTGTGCTGGTTGTTAATGCTAATAAAGTGAATGCATCAATAAAGTGATGACATCAGAACATTATCTATAATTAAAAAGTTTCATTATTGTGTTTGAGACATGCTTGCAATCTGTCATTGACAACATTATTAGACCTTTTTTCCCACTGGTAAAATCAGACATTTGTCATTATCAGATTTACTCATGCATTATATTCAACATTATACAGGCAAGAATAGTCACAGTTAAACATTTATTTTCATGCCCAACACTTTGCTTTTGCTATGAAAGATAAAACATATCAAATGCTTGTCGTAATCATAACTCTAAAATGCCATATGATCATTTAAATGACGTGCACGCTTTAGGTTTCACTTTCACTGCAGAGTATTCATGTCATGGCTGCCGTCACTGTACATACATACATACATGCAAATCATACTTTCTGTGCGGCTCCCAAACAATCAACCTGCGCAACCAACTGAACGTTATATACAACTTTATTATCTGTTTTTCACAGCCTATGCAGGTTCTGTTCACTAAAGTAGACATAATTTGCAGGCACACGCACGTCCTCTTAGTAGTAAACAAACAGTGCGTCAGCTCACGTGTCATTTCGCGTCCGTGAATATGTCATTACATTAAGACAAATATTACATTTTTGGGTGAATTATACCTTTCTTGCTGAGCAACGCATGTAATATAATTTGAAGACTTGTGCGACCTCCTTCAGGCTTCTCCCGAACTTGAAAATATATTTGGCTAAATCGTAGAGATGATGGATTAAGATCGGGGTTGGGGGGTGATGGGGGGTGGTAGGGCTGTGCGATTTAGGAAAAATATTCAATTGCGACAGATTAATTGATATTTATTCATTGGGATAAACCCCTTGAGATGTACCATCTCATTTTCAAGGGGGTCCTACAATTAATCAAAACCCCCAAAAAAAACACCAGAAGACAAAACAATATAGATATTGCGATTTGAATTTGATTTACGATTTAATTTTGTAGTAAAGCTTCAGCTCAATAATCTGTATCGTAGCTTCTTACTGGTAAAATGCAGCGAGTGTTGGTTAAAAAAGGAAGTGAAAAGATATTAACCTACATAAACATTTACTCAAATTTGTTTTTCATTTTTCTCTAGAGCAAACAGTGAGTACAAATAAAATTACCTTACCTTTCTGTGAACAAGTTGAACTCAAATTAGGGAGATAGTGTAGCTTATTATACAATCAAAAATAATAATTATAAAAATACAGGACACTCAGCAAACTAACAAGGCTGATAAGAGCCTTTCTGTAGCTTATATTGTCTAAAAAAAAAATAATCATAACAAATGCTACACAAAATATCACGATGGTAAACGTACAGTTGTGATACTCCAAAACAGCTAAAATAGGTGCGAGACGGAAGTGTATATCTCCTATCCTGCATTTAGATGAGGTTTTTGAAAATCCCTCTTTGGTCACTGCATTAAAAGGCATCGTTTTTTTAGCGAGGTTAAAGACACGTTATGACACGTAGGTTGTGCGTTATGGCATTAGTTATCTCCTAGGCAGGGTTGCACCAGCTGTTTGTAAGTTCTTTCTTAAACTGGAAGGTAAAGTCCACACTAGGGGCTTTGTAACTTCTAGGTAGTTTGTAACTAGCAAACCGTAGTTAATAGGTAGTAAGCACTCCGTACAGTCATGCGTATAGTTGAATTGAATGAAGTAATATCCAATAAGAAGCATTTAAATCGTTAAACTGCTTTAAAATTCTGCAACTACTGCAGCTATACACAAATGTCCTATGAAAATGAAATGACAAATGATATTTTTATAGTACATAAGAGTCATTCACTACAGATAACGCACATACCTGCATCGCGAGCCGTGAATGCACACGTTATACACATGAATTATCAAAACATTAAACATGAACATTTTTTGTGTCTTTAAAACCAAAATATTTCCATATTACGATGTGCTGTTTTTCTTTGATGTTAGTCTATTAATGCTTCTGAAGCGGCAGACGCTATCATTCCACTTGTTTGTTTTATTGTGGCCGTTCCACATAGTTCGGTTGCACAATTCTGACTGGGCAGAACGAAAGTGTGCTCACTCAATTGGCTAGTAAGACTGTCACACACAGACGCCATGCACGCATTTGCTCTGGGTGGGGGAAATTAAATAATACATATTTCATATGGCAGCCTCTTGCGATTAGCTAATCGCAACGTTTCAAAACGTGATTACGATTTGATTGCAATTAATCGCACAGCCTTGGGGGGGAATCATGCAGCCCTAGTCGAGAACTACATTTTCTAAATGCAGTCTCTTAAATGGGGGGGGGGGAGTCCCATTAGCGGAGGAACATTTTTAACTACACTTTTATATTTGCTTTACTACATCACAGTAGTAGCATTCTGGGTCTACATTACCATTGTGAAAATGCTTGCTAAGAATCTAGCTCATAAAAAGGTGTTTTAACACTGCCCATATGCCAAAAAAAAACCTGTTTCAAACAAAAAAATTTCCCCTAAATCTTCATGGTGGGCTTCCACCTGTTTCCTGCATGGTGCAACATAAAGGGGCTGTGTTTGTATTTGAAAGAGAAAGAGATTAATCTGCTATGGCTGTAATAAAGTGTCAACATTATTTCAGCAGTGTCTCAACATGCCCAGATTCCACCAATCTCTTTGATTAAGTTTCTTCCTAGACTTACAACACAACACAGAGTGAACAGAATTCACTTGCAGGATTCACATCAAGTAGCTTTTACTAGGAGACAAAGTTATGTTTTTGACCTGACTTTTAATCAGAGTTGGGCAGTGGGCAGAGTGGATGTGTCCACAGGCTCGGTTGGATGTTGCCAGCTCTTGAAACTAGGTCTCGCTCCTCATTGTTTGAACAGAGAGGCCCAACGTACAGGAATTGGCATCAACACACAAGACTGGAGAGAGGAGGGGACGAAAGCGAGACTACTGTTGCATGCCAACTCCAAGTGACATTTCTCCAACAGCGACCAACGTAACAAGCTGTTGATGTACTTACAGTCAACACTGACTATTAAAGTGCTAAATTCATTAAATAATATCACTGAATATTACAAAATTCACAAACCAGTGGAAGGTAATGCTAACTGATGGCACAAGCACAGCAGTGATTAAAAAAAGCTATTAGTGTTTTTGGATATAAATACTGAATTTAGTCTCTCACTGCAGCTGGACCTGCATGACTTCTGTCCAATGCTTTAGTGAAATAATCTACAAAGAACACCATCTAAATCCTGAAATTATTTATCTGCTTCATCAACAAAGAAAAGAAACCACATTCACCACTGCTCATGCATCGCTGTATTATGTAAAGTTAAAAACATGTGAAAAAACAAACAAAAAGCTATGAATATTTGAAGAATAAAAATACAAATAATAAATAAAATATGAGCTTTTTAACAGTACTGCTTGATTTATTAGTTTTAATTATTTACTTTTTAATTTGATTTTATAACAATAAAAAAAAGCTAGGTTAACAGACAATATTTAGGTTAACAGTCAATATTTATATTCATCAAGCAGAAAAATGCACTTTTCGGTAGAGCTGCACAACATATGGTTTCAGCATCGATATTGCAACGTGTGCATCTGCAATAGTCACATAGGAAGATATACAACGTGGAGTCTGGATTATAGTTAACCAGGAGCTAAAGAATTGTATTTATTTACTGTTTTATATGGAATTTATACAATTTATGCAAAAGAGAAAAAAAAGGTTCTCACTTAGAATTTTTGTCCTGTTTCTTGTCCGAATATGTAAATTTCAAAGCAAAAACAAGACTACTTTACCCCACTGGCAGATCAGTTTCCTTGTTTTAAGAAAAAACTCTTCATTTTGCCTTATTTACTCTAAAGTTGAAAACAAAAAAAATAAATTTGTTTCGGTATTTGGATTAGAAATGAGACGAAAAAAGTAAGAAAAAGCATTTTTCGCACTGTGGTTATTCAATTTCTGTACTTCAATACTTGTAAACTCCCCAGAAAACCGTCAAATGCTATTCAAACTATCTTGTGAAACTTTATTCATATCACAATATTTAAATTGAAAAAAAAAAATGTAAAATCAGATTTTTCCAATATCGTGCAGTTCTACTTTTAGACATTTTAAAGAATGCATATGTGGATGCAAACACATCCAAAAGCTTGTGGGACAGTACTGTACTTCCACCACTTTACAGCTGACAAGGAGCAGGAGAATTTTAATATGACACAACAGTCATTTAAGACCTCACCGACATGCACAGAATGTTCCAGTTTCTATTTTCAATCAAGTATTTACATTAGATGCATTTAGGTCCTATTGAACAGATTAGATTTCCAACATTTAAAGCGCCCCTAATAATATTAATGAAATTTAAATCACATTTGCCCAATTCATTCAGACTAATGTAATTAAGTGTGACTTATTTTCTACCTTTCCTGGACTGGGCTACTAGTCCTGATTACAAAACAGATTATAAGAAAAATAACTTCAAATAACTTTTTTAAATATATATAGTGTAAGTCAGAATTATTAGCCCCCCTTTGAATTTTATTTCATTATTTGAATTCATTTCCCAAATGATGTTTAACAGAGCAAGGAAATTTTCACAGTATGTCTGATAATATTTTTTTCTTCTGGAGAAAGTCTTATTTGTTTTATTTTGGCTAGAATAAAAGCAGTTTTTAATTTTGTAAAGCCATTTTAAGGTCAATATTATTAGCCGCTTTAAGCTATATTTTTTCGGTAGTCTACAGAACAAACCATCGTTATACAATAACTTGCCTAATTACCCTAACCAGCCTAGTTAACCTAATTAACCTATTTAAGCCATTAAATGACACTTTAAGCTATATAGAAGTGTCTTGAAAAATATCTATATGTAATAACTAATGTTCATTTGTAAAACATTAGTTATTTCCAAAAATACAAATTCTCAAATCTTATCCACATAAAAGCTCAGGAGTTCCGATATTAAATACTGTGAATGGCGAAATTACCTTTTTATAACCCATATAACTGGTACAAAAAAGTAATCTTAGAAATACTTCATGTGCCTGTATACGCATTTAGATCATAGTGTGTGCGTGTGTGTTGATATCAGTATGTATGCGTGTACAATTCCTATCCCATTGCTCTTTTTCTCCACTGGGATTGCTAATGTTTCCTTTCATTGATCGGACTCTTCACTGGCTGTTCCGCCATTATCCTATACACCACTTCCTACGCTGTCAGACCATCATCACGTGAAACCCAAGACCCTCAAAGAGGACATGAAATGAGGACGGAGAATAAGGTGGAGAGCCTGGCGACGAGCAGGAGCCACTAATCTAACCACTCCACAAAACGTAAAACCTACTGCTGAAAAGTGAAAGTGAAATGGTACTACTTTTGGGTTGGAAAAGGTCAGGACATATTAATGACCCCTAAACCTTTGCTGGTCAAATCAAGTGTGTGTAACGCTCCAATGATGCAACGCACAACCAAAATGTAATTTCAGCATCATTCTCCAACAATTGAGCGGCACAGTTCTGCATCTATGCAGAGAGGAGGGTGTGTTTGCAGGCCTGTCGCAGCCAGCACTTTTCAGGAATCCATCATAACCCGTCCCAGACTCTATACGCAAAGCTGGACGTTTCATCAAGCACACATAAAGCACACGGTGTATGCATCAGAGAGTGTTACTTACAGTTCCCACTCCAGGACTTAAGCAGAGATTTGATGCTGATCTCAAAGAACACAGAATCCTGCAGACTCAGCATGACGCCACCAGAGGACTGTGGGTAAAGGAAGGCACTGGTTTCTGCAGCCAGTCCCGCTGGCTCTGCGCTCCAAACGTGCGTTGAGCTCACCCGCGCATCCCGTCTTGCCTTCAGGCAGGCAAAGTTTCAGCCTCTGCCCAGGCTTGCGAAGAAGCGCATGCTGCCGGATGTGCAATGACACTCACGTGTGTGCGCATACACACACACACACACACACACACACACACACACACACACACACACACACACACTCACTCAGATGAGCTGCAGGGCTCCGAGAGGCCCATAGGATCCAGCAGAAGTGGAAACAAGACAGCAAGACAAATTACGACAAGAGAATCAACAAAAAAACAAGACAATGCTGTGTCCTCAAATGTCTTGTGGGAGTATCATCTGCTCTGTACAGCCAGCAACGCTGCGAGGACCAACTTTGTTCCGTTAATGTCTCAGCGCCTAAGTGAACGAGAGAATGGTGAGGATGGACTCCCAGCAGAGAGTAGCAACACTCTCTCTTTCTCGCGTAACTCTTCCTGTCTGTGCTGGGTCCTAGTGCGCGAAGGATAAGCCCCCACTTTCATTCACTCCGTATGGCTCTCTCTCCATCTCCCTCCCTCTGTGGCTCTGTGAAGAGAGTGTTTGTTTCAATGGCAGAATAGAAGGAGGGGAGGGTGATGTCATCAGCACGCTGCTAGCCGGCTCTGGCTTCACTCCAGCGCTTCAAATACATGTCATTACGGCTACCGCCTCACTCTCTCCTCTATTGCTCCATCCTTTTCTTCAGAGGCTTGTGAAAACGCAAACTTCCTGTAGCAGCACTGATGTGTCACCACTAACTGCAGTAAAGTGAGGGAGGTAGAGACAAAGACTGAGAGGGAGACTGGAATCTAGAGTAGGTGTGTGAGACAGAAGTGACTTAAAAAAAGGCTAAAGGCAGTCGGGCAAGATGGAAGAGAATAGGACATGTAAAACATCTACTAACAAACCAAAAGAGTTTCAAATACTTGTTTAACCATCTCTGCAGCTCACTTCACTGAGTTTTAGATAATCACGCATCAGTGCAATGCATGGTGTCCGCTAAATTCATTCTTCCATAGCGGGGCGCCACACCAAAATTCATTCCCACCACGGCTACATTACAACTTCTCATTCAAAAGCTTCCGTTTTTGCAGTTTTTTTTTTTAATAGCATGTTATAATCGTACCAAAATGTATTAAAATGTAAACGAATTAAAGCAGAGATAACTTTTCTGTAATTGTAGTAGTGCTGTGCATTATCTGTTTAATCCTTAAGGTTACATGCTGACTGACTGACTGACTGACGCGTGAGGCCAGCAAACACGGCTTTTCTGTTATGATGAACACAGTTCCCATAATTATACTTTATTTACAGATAATGGTCTACACTGTAAAAAATTGCCAGGATTTCAACAGTAAAATCTGTAAAAATGCTACAGTAAAAATCCGTAACCTAGTTAACAGTATGTTTCCTTAATATATACGGCGAATAACCGTAAATTGGCTTTCCCAGAATTCCCTGCATGGCACATCACTTATGTTTTTTGTTGACATATGGATCTTTTAAGTTGTTTCCCCATCAGTTATGTACATTAGAGATTGATGTTACATCTAATGTTGATAAACAATGTTTATTTCATGACTTTAATTTTAAGTGTGTAACCATACTGGTGTTTAGTAGCTGTGTGAATGACACTGAGCACCTTCTATACACTGCTACACTTTTCTGCTTGAGGGAAAAGTTATTTGTGATGAGCTTTGGTTTACTATGTAACTTTCTCATCACCACCAGCATTTGGCTGTGTTGAAGTGTTTATGTAACAAAAGACGTGAAGATGTTAGTAATTCAAAATACAGACATATTACATATATGAATTAATGAAATATGGTAGTTTACTGTAAAAAATGAGAAATTACTTTTACGGTTTGTACCCTATTTTTAACAGTGAACTACTGGCAACGACAGCTTTTTAACCATAAATTTTACGGATTTATTTTACAGTGTATGGTTCTGCATTCAATGACTTTCTTGCTGGAGTTTATGGCTGTTTCACTTTACTTCAGGACGCATCAATGCCGCTCTGTAGGTATATTGGAAGCATTCATAAATATTCCTAGCAAGTCTATTAAATGTGGGAGACATACTCATTACATAAACGCACTACATCACACTTCAGCAACATTTATTTGAGAGTGCACAAGAAAATCTGCGCTTGAGCACCGTATATTTGAGGGCTTGCAAGAAGTTTTGTGCAAACAGAGGAAATTTGTGCGCAAGCAAACAGAAAAGATGAAGTTCATGGAAAAACAGCATTTAAGATAAGCAAGGATGCTCCGATCAATCGGCTGGAGATTGATATTGACCGATAATCACATTTCACGATTCGAACGGTACTTGCTGATCTGGCCGATCTCATGAACGAATCGCAAGTGTTCGTTTATGAGTTTACAACCCAGGTTATACATCCACAGCGCTACAACATGGGAGCAATATTTTTTCTGTTCTTACCATTTCTCTAGCTGCTTCTGACCATTACATGTATGCAATATCTTTAATTTATTCTCTTGGAATAAGGCGAGATCTCATGCATAGAGGGAAAATGTGCTTATGCAAATTTATATAAAGCATCAGAATCAAGATATGGTATCGGCTGATCACAATGACAAGGAATTGGTACTCAGTATCAACTGCAAAAATTCTGATCGGAGCATCCCTAATAATAAGATAATACATCAACTCACAAACCCCTATTTAAAGCCGGAAAACTGGAACTATTGCAGCACATATACAAGACATAGACAAAACAGTGTTAAAATACCATTTTCACAGATCTTTTTGATCATGGAACATCCAAACACGCCTGATAATCCGTAGTATTTGCAAATATTTAAGGAATGTGACAAAATGACAGCTGGCTTTTTTGGGTTACCTCTTGACTAGGCTTGTGCCGGTATTCGGTAATGCGATAAATCACGGTAATGAATATGCACGATATTGTTATCGCGGGCACTTCAAAATACCGTGAAAAATATAGATCCGAATTTATATTCTTAGAACGCGCCTTAGCTTATTTCCATCAACCGCTTGAAGAAACACTGTGTATATGCTGCGCAGAACTGATGCGCACTCTGATGTAAACAATGCCCACATGTAGAAGCACTGTGTGCACACAGCGCGCGCCGCCGCTGCCACCGCACTATAATCCTCACACGAAGAAGAAGCATGGCGGAAGGAGGAACGCTGCCGACAATTTATCCCCCTTCAGCTTATTTTCCATCAACCGCTTGAAGAAACACTGCGTATATGCTGGGCAGAACTGATGCGCGCTCTGATGTAAACAATCCCCGCATGTAGAAGCACTGTGTGCACACAGCGCGCGCCGCTGCTGCCACCGCTCTCTAATCCTCACACGAAGAAGAAGCATGGCGGAAAAAGGAACGCTGCCGACAATTTATCCCCCTTCAAAAAAAAAGTCAGAGGTTTGGAAATATTTTGGATTCCAAAAAAATGCAGAGGGATTGCTGATCGAAGACGGTTTCTCTTTGCACATTCACTTTGATATAATTGCTCAAGTTTACTTTTATATTGTGTATTGTTTTATTTATATTTATTTGTATTTAAATGTTTGAAGTACCTTTAGTTAATTAAAAAGTTATTAAAGTAACTAAGTTGACGAAACTGAAGTTTTTTGTGTTTTTTTTACCTGTTTCTCTAGTAAAATTACAATATCGTGATAATACCGTATACCGTGATAAAAGCTCAATCAATTAATCGCAGCATGAAAATGTGATACCGGCACATGCCTACTCTTGACTTGGATCGTTTACTTGGTTTAGTCACTTCGGTTTCTGCTCTTGCACTATGATTCCAAGCTGAACAGCCAATCAGATTGCTCCTTTCCATCGATGGCCAAAACAAAGTCTACATGCTGAATCAAGCATTCACACCTCCAACTTTGAGCCCAAGGAGAGGACACATGAGAAACACAACAAACAAACTAGCCTGAGAGAAGATAAACAAAGGCCTGATGCTGCCCACTGGGTGACCGTTGCTTAATGTCCTAATCTCAAGAAACCTTGCTACAGGAGATTCTTTCATTCACAAAGCATCTACCCATAAGTTTCAGCCACAGCCTACATAGTGAGAAAGTTCGCCAGCTCATTCACGCACACGTTCAGCAATTAAATGTGCATGGCATTTAGTTTCAATCCAAAGAGGAAACAGTCTAAAAATACAACAAAATTTCCACCCCCAAGTTCAAAATGCACACATCACACAGGCGTGTGGCACTTTGGAAAAGTCGTACCCCTGCAATTTACATTGACGCACTGACATCCACACACACAGCTGGAGTGAGTGATGCTTGACCTATGAGGTAACCGATGCCCTGCTCGCAGAAGAGGGTGCGGCGGCCCGGGTCTATTAATTGAAGAATGAGAGAGCGGTGCTGTGAGATCAGACAGACAGCACTGACTCACACCCTGATGTGACAATACGTTAAAACTAATTGCATAAGCTAAACATACTTTCGCAATGACACATCTAACAAAAGAATAAGCATATATAGCATGACGAACAAGTCAGCCTTCTGTAAGGCGAGTATGCTGAATTCTAACAATGATTTTAGTGCATTGTGCATCACTTTGAATAGTGCAGTGCTTTTAATTAGTTTTTTATAGGGTCATTGTAGTGTAATTTAATGAGATTATAAGTCGCTACTCATGAGAATGAGTGGGTCAAGGCAGAGCTTTTAATAGAATCTCTGATTTAAACTTCAGCACCAGTAATAAAGAATGATGATTGTTGTGAATTAGGGCTACACGATATTAGAATAAAATGACATTGCGATTATATATTACATTACATATACATATGTATATATAAATATATAAATATACATATATATACACATATACATATATATACACATATACATTTGCATATACATATACATATGCATATATATATACACATATACATATATTACGTATATATACATATATATATATATATATATATGTATATTTATTTATTTATTACGATAAGAATATAATTACAAAAAATAAAATAAAAAATAAAAAAATCACAATTTTACATTGATTTTAATGACTTTGTTGGGGAGCGCATATGCATAAAATATACAAAATGATACAAAAGTCTGAAGGCATCATAGTTGGTTAAACTTAGAGCGCAGCGAATGGGAGAATACAACAAATACCACGATAGTATTATCATGTCTTTCAGAAAAAGAGGAAAAATATTGTAAAATTGATGGCCCATAGACACTGCATTAGAAACACCTTGCATAAGCGGTAATTCATTTTGTGTAATTTGATGCAAAAATAATATAACACATGCATTAATGCATATAAATGTTCATTTGTTTAAAAAAAAATCTAAATATTAAAAACTTTCAAGGACACCAGTCTTGTGAAAATGATTCATAATATAATTTAAAACACCGATCATGAAAACAAGAGAATAAAGATAAAGATTAAATAAATAATACAATGGAATCTAACAGTATAGAGATATAGAAAATCAACAATCAAGTGTAAAATAGCAGTATCTTCATTGTATAAATATATAAGCCCAATTAATCAAATCTAATTTAATTTTAAAAGCAGAAAAACGTTAGAATGTCTTTGTTCAAATGGTTTAAATGAACTTAAAAACTCTTGAGATCCTTCGATATGACCATTGCAGATTTGCACATTGTGAAGTCGATGCTGAAATTATATATTGTGTCTTATTGTGAATCATTTTGAATTGTTTCAATGAATCAAAATTCTCAACAATTCTTCGACAACACTTAAACAAGTCTACATTAGGCATGAGATGATAACCAGTTTCAAGGTTTACTGCTGTCTGGAAAAGTCAAGGTTTTAAAACAGCAAAGATAATCTGTAATACCAATACTACGATATATGTATGTTTTTTTTTTGTTTATTTGTTTGTTTGTTTTTGCGTGTTAAGACTATTTAATTAAGCTTATTAGGGGAAATTATCTCCAGAGGAAAACTGTTTATGAATCTAAGAAGTCATGATTTATTTAATTATTTAGACTGATGTTATTGACATATTTTAAATGTTTCTTAAAATATATATATTGTATTCAATGTGAAAAAAAAGTGTTTTTCCGCACATTGAACTATTTTAAAGGGGAAAAAAATATTTTTTTCACATTGGAAAAAGTAGTTTTTTTACCCAGACATTTAAAAGAACATATTTTAGAGCAGTAATTACAATACAGTGAAACCGTGATCTATTTGTCTAAGGTAATCTTACTATCAGAATATTATACAGGTCCATGCCTAGTCTCCATTTCTCATGACCCATTTCTTTTCACCAAATTAGGAATGCATTATAGCCATATGAATTATTATAAACAGTAAATTATTTCTTCAATGTTTTATTGCAAAATAAAATAAGGAATATTGCGAGATGAATAATATATTATTGTCATTTGCGGAAATTACAAACCTCTGGGAAAAAAAACTATTAAAATCATCATCATCATCATCAGTATTTTTATAATTTTCATTATGGATCTATGAATTTAAAAAGGTAATAAAGAATCAGCAGATCAAAAAATTATCATCTATAAGCAGAAACTCAGCAACTGGCATTTTCAGAGGCAGTTTTATGACATACCAAACAAGACAACAGTAGGGAAAAAATGAGAGAGAAACAACAGAGTGACTGAAGCTGATCTTACAGATAGAGAAAAAGATCTGCACCTGCACATTCAGTTTCAATTACCATCCCATTATTGTACAAAACTGACAAAAACAACCCATAATAAAATGATGAAAGGTATCTGACAGCACCAATTTCCAAACAAAACAAAAAAACGTCGCCCTTCTCTAAAGCCCCATCACCTCCAATCACACAGACATTAGTGCATGACATCATCTGACCAGAGGCCTGAGATGAGATAAAAGAGTGCACACAAACAGATTCCACTGATACCACTCACAATCTCTCTTTCTCTCACCCCCCCCACCCCACCACCACCTCTGTTTCCCTCCATCCGTCTCCTTTACCCTCTCCCTCCATCACTTGACTGTCCCTCCCTGCTGGAGTTATGCAAAGCGAGAAGGCAGCCTTGTAAACAAACACTGGATACAAAAGCCCGTATTGTGGAGACTGCAGCGCAGGGTTTCCACTCTCACACTCACACACAAACATAAACATACGCACATGCATGGAAAAACACATTATACGCAGTTATGCTGATCAGAGCTGCTTCGATGTGCGGGTCGAGTGAGTAAAAGATGCCATATAATCACTAACAAAGCAAAGACTTCAGGGAAGGACAGTTCTTAGTTTAATGCAATCTTCCATCTGTGATACTGATAGTCTCTTCAGAAACGATTGGAATGTTTTAAACTTCCTCTGAAAATGACTTCTCGGTCTATCTTGAGCACAGGTGAACAATGGAGGCACATGACAGTGCAACAAGAATGCTGTGTGATATTTAAGCATTAACTCTTTCCAACTAACTGCTGTTCTCCCACTGTACTAGCAAAGCAGAACATCTCTTCTGTTCTGCCTACACTAGGTTTGTGAAATGGCTGTTCCCGCACGCACCACACCCTGAAAAATAAGTCTGTCTGTCCAGAATCACATGATGCCCAAAGACTGCCATCTCTCTCTCAAAAGCAGAGTTTAGGGTAAACAGTAGGATCCTGCTCGGCACAGCAGGAATGCTGCTCCATTGTCAACAGGGTGCGACTGTCACTTTAGTATACAGCAAAAGCATGCAGTCAAACACAACCCTAGAGAGTTATTAGACCTGATTCTCATCGAAATCATAAAGATGTCAATTCAATTTAAGCAACAGAATACAAGAAGTAAACAAGATTCTCACCTCAAATAAAGATAAAAAAAATTCAATAAAGATGCAAGCAAATCATTTAAATTTTCAAACTTCAGCTGATTTTGGTGCAGATAATATAATAACAAGACTCACATGAATTACACTGCAGAATTATAGTACCTGAACCAGATTCTGATGCAGATTGGAATTTATTCAAATCACATCTCAGTTTTAGGGTAGCTGAAATAAAGCCTGTGTAACTGAACTCCATTCTAGTCATACAGTAATTCATCCAGAGAAGGAACACATCACAGAAACACTGTAAAAAGTAATTAGCTGACTTTACATAAAAAGGGAAACCGTTGTTTTAATATTATGTGCATAATTCTAAAAAATGAGTTAGGTCAAATTAACAAGTTCCAAGCAAAGCAAAGTCGCTTTTTTTACAGTGCAGAATTGCTGTATAAAACCAGATCCTAATATAAAATTCCAAACCCAACACCACAGTATACGCCACATTCTGATCCAGAGCAAAAGTACACTCATCATCCCAGTTTTATGTTTACTAAAACAGATTCTGATCCAAATCAAATTACATCCCAATTTCACATTAACATAAAAGCATCTTTTTATAATAAAATAAACATAAGTGTTAAAGAGACTCTTAAACTGGATAAATAAAATGTTACAACGTGTTTGCAATGGTAAAGTGTAAATACTGAACAATCAAAGCAAACATCAAGGTGTGAATAATAATATACAATAAACCTCAAACTCTGTAAACAAAAGAAATTATGATAATCAATCTGAGCTTTCCAGTAAAGGAACCAACCATCATTATTAAAATACATACTGCAACAATACAAATTGTGAAGTTTAATGACTACCCCGATGCTAAAAACTCTTTCAGAGGGGAGCTAGTGGCTGGGATGCACAAAAAACAAAAAAAAAAAAAGTCGCTCTGGCAACATCCTTACGTCCTTTTTTTTTCTTTACATCTTCTCACTGCTATACAGCACAAATTTTTTGCGTGTGTTGTTATTTTGACCTGAAGTGACATTGTTTCATTCACATTTTCAATGCGCTGCTTGCGCTCCCCTGGCGGTTTCCTCGTAACCTAGGCGCCCATCAGCCATTTTGTCAGAGGATAACAAGCGGCCAAACTATTACTGCAGCTTCTGATTCCGAGCTCTGCAGTGTTTGTGTGCGCTGTGTTTGTCCGAGGTGATTAGTCGCTACCGTTATTACTGAAATGTGTACATTTCAAACAAAGAGTGAAGCAGATTGGTTAGTTCTACTTGCATGAAACCGCAGTGCACTCGCAGAATTTGGAAAAGTTCTGCTGTTTTGCAACTAGGTGCGCCTGGAAAATGCACGCACATCACGTGAGCGCCGCTTGCACAACATGTTCGTGTTGTACAAGTTGTGCTCCTTTATTAAAAATAACAAACTTGTCAGCGCAATGGCCTAGTGGTTAGAGCGCCCGACATATGGTGCAGTAGCACTTCAGGGCATCCAAAGTTCGATTCCCGGCTCTCTCTCCTCCACTTTACTTCCTGTCAAATTACTGTCCTATCTAATAAAGACAAAAAGGCAACAAATTAATCTAATTAACATAATCCATAACAAATCCAATCCCAGTTTTACAATAACATACATACTTCAATTCCATTCCAGTTTTACTGAAACTAGTTTAATTTAAAAAAATCAGATTCTGATCCAGTTCAAAAGCACACTTTAACACCACACCAGTTTTATTAAAACTTAACCAGATTAAAATCTAGACCAGAATTAACCATTAACTGTAACAAATTTGAGTCAGATTTAAAACATCAACTTAAACCAAATCCCACACTTGCAGTATCTAAACTAGTTTCAGATCCAGATCAGCAATTCATATGGAATGTAGAAACTGTATAGGAAGATGAAAGAGGCACTTTATTCAGAGATCAACTGCTGACGTTTCAGAAGATGACAGACCCTAAGTGCTTCTGGATGGTGCGGAGGGCATACACCGACAGACAGTCTTCAATGCGAAGGCGCTTCAATCCCATGAGGCCACAGTGAGAGTGCATTTCCTGTATTGTGCATTATAGCACCCAGCATTGGGAAAAGGAGAGCCAAAAAAGGAACAAGGTAGAAAGAGGGAGAGTGATAGGAGAGGGAAAGAAATGAGAGGGATGGGAAGAAACTGAGAGACTGATCGATATACAGTAACCTTATCTAAGATAGTACTATCTGCCAAATGTTTTAGTGGATAGAGAAAGGCAAAGGCTGCCTTGTTTACAACTACATCTCCCATAATGCAAAGCACACATAATAAAGAAAAGACAGCCATGCAGAAAAGCTTTAGCACAAACTTGAACCTACTAATCTGTTAAAAAAATAAAAATTCTTGTTAGAAACGTAGTAAAAATATTCAATGTAGTAAAAAAACGACAACCAATTCCAGTAAGGTAACGTTTGGTTCAGAATTTCAGGTTTAAATTGAAGCCAATCTTATATTAACTGTAAAGTTACTCTTAAATGTGTACTTGTGGGCCTCACAGTGGCGCAGTGGGTAGCATGATCACCTCACAGCAAGAAGGTCGCATTCCTCCGAATGGTCCGGTTTCCCCCACAGTCCAAAGACATGCGCTATATGTGAACTGAATAAGCTAAACTTGCTGTAGTCTACGAGTGTGAATGCAAGAGTCTTTAAGTGTTTTCCCAGTGTTGGGTTGCAGCTGGAAGGGCATTAAACATATGCTAGATATGTTGTCGGTTCATTCACTGTGGTGTCATTCTGATTAATAAAGGGACTAAGCCGAAAAGAAAAATGAATGAAGAATGTGTACTTGTATAAGGTGTTCGATTTGAGTAATGTACACAAATATGATGAGGCAAGTATCAATGCCTTCTTTTTTTGTAAAATTTAAAACAAACCTGCTACCAAACCTTATTGATTTGACCAAAAATCTAAACATTTCCCAAAACTATGGATATCAATTGCTGATGACATCAGCAGTTAAAGGGATAGTAGACAAAAAATTTCTGTCATCATTTACTGCAGTCTAGATTTGTTCCCAAATCAGTTTATTTACTGTTCTGTTGAACACACACACAAAGATCCTCTGAAGAATGTTGAAAACCAGTAACTTTGCCTTGACATTGTACTTGTTTTTTCCTACTATGCAGGGCTCCGCAAAATCCAGTAGCCTGATGTTCCGGTGCTATTGTTTTTCAGTCGGGCTACCAAAATCTATCTACACGTTTCCCGGCGGGCCAGCGGGAGGAGAAATATATTTCAATGCCTTTACATTCTCTAACAAATGGATTAATTATGTATGTATTGTGCTGCGATACTGCAGCAATAAATTCACTTATTGATAATAAAGGAGAATAGCCACAGCATAAACAACAACCCCCAAATAACGCAGTGTTTCTGTCAGTTTAATCGCTTGTTCTGTACTGAAATGTGCGGCACTGAAGCACACAAGCACTCGTCACTCACTCAGAGATCGCAGAGATGTAATAAAACTATTCTAGAAAGTATTTATAGCTGCAAAAAAATAATCTGAAAATGTTCACTTAACATCATTATTTAAAAAAACAATTAAATACAAATTTAAAGTTAAAATAATACAGACTTCCGTTCGGTGAGCTATGGAGTAGGACGTGTTCGCTAGGAGGTCCTGGTCAGAAATTTGCGATTTTTTTCCTGAATTAATGCACATTTGAACTCATACAAGTGCCAGCACACAACTGTGCCTAAAGTTAAATTATACAATTTTGGTTATTTAAAGAAAGAAATATATCGCCTATAACCAATGCCATTATAAGATTTTTATTTAGTAAATGTATATTTTTGTTTTTATTTAATAGAATAATGTATTTCTATTTGGACTACTTGAATTTATATTTGTGCTAGCAAAAACTGAAGAGTGGCTGCCCAAAAGGCTACCAGGAATTTAAAAAACATTTGCAAGTCTGCTATGGATGTCAATGGTTACAGGTTTCCAACATTCTCAAAATATCTTCTTTTGTGTTCAATCAAACTGGTTTGGAACAAGTCAAGGGTGAGTAAGCAATAGCAAATTTTTCATTTTTGGCCGAACTATCGCTTTACATCCGTGCACGAATTGCTTGGTGTTCAGGAGTCAGTCCCACACAAAAACATTTAGCTGATTCACAACACTGTATCAGCAGCAGCGCAAGCTAGAGACTGCAGGAGGCTGCACACCTTGCCAGGAACAAGCACACCTGTCAGCAGCAGCGAAGCAACAAACACACACTCTGCAGAGAGATAGAGATAGAGATTAGAGATAGAGAGAGAGAGAGGAGAGAGAGATAGGAGAGAGAGAGAGGAGAGAGAAAAGAGGGAGAGAGAGAGATAGATAAAGAGAGAGGGACCAGTGGACGTGCGAGACTAACATTTCCACTGATCACCTCTGAGTCAGCGGAGACTCACACACACACACATCAGCACCAGATCTCTATACCACACTCCATCCCAAAAACTGAACACGTGACAGAGAAGGACATTTACATTTTACATTTAGTCAACAAGGAAATAAACAAAAAGAAAACCGTAGAGGGTATAACAAATAAAAGTGAAATGCAAGAAAGTATGAGGAAAGGGAAGAGGGAAAGCTGCTCATTTAGTTGAGTTAAAACCTGCTAGACTTTGTTTGCTTTTTTGGCTCAGTTTGTTTGGGGAGGTGTTAAAGCAGCAAATCGTGGTGTGGGACCAAATGCAAAAGCGTACTGAGACCTGGTGAGGTGTCTTGGTAGACTTTCATACAACCCTGAAGCGGTTAGTTTTGAGGTGAGAATGTGAGCAGGACCTCAAACCGACACACATGCAAAAAGTAATTTGCTTTTTTGGTTTGCAACATGCATTCTGGGATGAGAAAATTGACGCTTTACTTCAATCATGGGAAATCGCGGACTAATGTGGAGTTGTGAGAAGGTCCATAGATTACTTCTCTCCTCTTAGATTACTTCTGTGCTTTGCGCACGTTTCCCACACATTAATTCTGACCAATCAAAATTTCAGGAAATTTGTCTAGTGATGTAACGATTCACCGTGAGCCTGTTGCAAATCGATTCAAATATGTGACAATTCAAACCAGTTGAAATGTTGAATGAATCACGATACATTTTGAACAGAGGGGGCGCTGTGTTTTCAGGCACAATCTCAGTTTACCTGCACATATTCAGCGAGCAAAAGGAGTGGCCGGCAGATTAAAATGACAGCGGTGAAGTGCACCAGACAAACACAAACTGGAGCAAATACTGCAAAAAGGCATTTACTTACAACAAAAAGAACAACCGAATATGATGCACAAACTGTCCACACAGTTAAAACTACTGTCACAGATATTTATACGCAAAAAAAACCTATTCATTAATGCGAACCGGATGATTGCAGCTCCGCTTTCTCCGAAGAGTGCAACAGAGATCACACAGTGCATAAGTGTTTCATAGCAAAAGTGTGAAGATGGAGGCTGCACGGTGGCGGCAGTGGGTAGCACTTTCACCTCACAGCAAGAAGGTCGCTGGTTTGAGCCTCAGCTGGGTCAGTTGGCGTTTCTGTGTGGAGTTTGCATGTTCTCCCCATGTTTGCGTGGGTTTCCTCCAGGCGCTCCGGTTTCCCCCACAAGTCCAAAGACATGCGCTATAGATGAATTGGGTAGGCTAAATTGTCCATAGTGTGTGTGTGTGAGTGAGTGTGTATGGATGTTTCCCAGTGATGGGTTGGAGCTGGAAGGGCATCTGCTGCGTAAAACATATGCTGGATAAGTTGGCGGTTCATTCCGCTGTGGCAACCCCAGATTAATAAAGGGACTAAGCCGAAAAGAAAATTAATGAATGAAGTGTGAAGATGCTTTTCAGACTGAAAGAGAAAGTTGTTATTACAGAGCCAAGTATTAGATTATTTTTACCCTCTCGTTTTCAAATTAGCTTATGCATATTTTAATAATTTTCTTATTCCTATTGAATATTTAAAAATATTAAGATTATCTCTTCTTAAGTGTATCACACTGATACTTATACTAATTAATTATACAAGTAATATTATTCACTTCCGTAATCATCTTCAACTCTGGTCTCTATCCTACTATATAATTATTAATTTTATAATCAGTTTTTTATTTTGTGTCCAGTCCCCTGGAGCAGAGGGCCTATTGACCACCTCTGTACACACTGCTGTCTGGTTTAGGAAAGGCTTACCCCTCCACACCAGCCATCTCAGTCCCCAGTGAAAGAGTTTTTTCATCACCAGGGGACATTGTAAATGTGCAAAGACATCAGTTTATGCCAGAAAACAGAGATATGCTGATATTTATTTAATGTTAAAGCTCAGCACAGTCACAGTTTTAGTTTGTTTATATTAATGAGTCTTCTTTAGTTTGTATTATTACTTTGTTTTTGTTTTTTTGTTTTTTTTTGGGGGGGGGGGGGGGTTCCGTTTTAAAATAGCTATTTAGGTTATAGCAGAAATAGATTATATATAGCAAAAATTGTGCAGCATTAAGAAAAAAATTAAAGGGCTCTTCACCTCAAATTTGTTTTAAATATTTTGTTAAAAAAAATCGTGACTAAATTGTGAATCGTGAGATTAGTATTGTGAATCGCATTGAATCGTGAGTCAGGTGAATTGTTACATTCCTACTGTTCTGGCAACAACTGATGTTGTCAGTGATTGCTTTTTGGTTCGTTCCAGTGTTTCTGTTCAGAGCATAGACTGTAAAAATATATGGACGGAGTATCCGTGACGTCACCCATAGGTTTCTGAACACTGCAAAAGAAGCTACTAGTAGGCGCGGCCAACCGTCGCCATTTGTTCACGCGTCATCGCACCCACGGCGGGATACTAAACAAGGGCAAAGAGGCGGAGAGTGAGCGAGCTACAGACACCTGCTGGCACTTTGCTTAGACCTGGCAGACAGACTTTACTTTGGGAGAAACGCTTGATACTTTATTACCTGCGACTCGTTGTGTTCTTATCACATGTGCTTGGTTGTACACTATATCAATAAAGTGTTTAGACTTTTAAAAACACTGTAGTCACATATGAGCCCGAAGCATTGTTCTTATGACGTTTTTCTACAGAAGGAAAACGCGAATACTTCCAAACACTTCAGATGCCAGAATCCAGCATAACACTGTATGATAACGCTTCAGATGACTGTTCTAGAGCCCTACAGCTAATCAATCTGTTCACATTCTGGATTGCTTTACGGGTCTAAAGAAAATATATATGATAAATATCTTAATATAAAACAAATACATTTATAGAGATGGTATACAAGTATATAACTTTACTCACATGGGAAACGGAGGCCACATGAATGGTTTGTGAGCACAATTAGTGCACACAGCATTCCATATCATCTGATAATTGTAAGAAATAAGTCAATTGACTGTGTAAAGCCACATAAAACAACAAAAAAATACGATGAATATGCTGAGATCAGTGGCTAATCTGCCGGAATTCAGCTGAGGTGAAGTGACGGCGACCAAGCGAGACCTTGCTGTCACTCAAGTGGCCACGCCCTTCATTATGCAAACTTAATATAACCTAATATAAAGGAATAGATGAGTTATAAAAAATTCACCCCCCTCACAGTTGTCATGGAAGGGTAATAATAGCTATATGACCCAAAATCGTTCTTTGTACCAGGCTGTAAACACCTTTTTTTTCTGCCTGTAAAGTTGGGCCATTCTAACAGTGGGCTCAATTGCCACTTGCTCTATTATGGAAGCCAGGACTAGCGGAATTTTGATGAATTGCAGTTTCAGTTACTTCCGTATTGGCTTCCCGAGGGGAGAGCGGGAGGTTGCCGCTTGGTTCAGAGCTGTTCGTTCTATTGTGAAACGGGAACAAATTGACTGAAAAATGCAACAATGTATCATTTTTGGAGGAACAGGTGTGTGAAAGCATCCGAAAGAGGGTGACTACGCTAAAAAAAGAAGCTAAACAAAATGCAAAAAATAAAAAATAAATAAAGGGAAAAGAACAAGGGACAAAAGAAATAAAGTATCAATAATACCGTACATATTCGTATTGCATATGAATATCACATTATTTAGCATGTTATTGCATTTTTCCGCAATATCACAACTGCCTAATAAAAGGGACAAATCATTAACAAAGCACAGTAACAAATGAATGAAATGGAACGAATGAGCAAACAACAGCGGAAAAAAAGGAGATAAATATAGCCCACTGCTGTTTGTGCGTGGCATGTTCTGCTCTTCCAGTCCTGATTATGAATCACATGCTGTCTCAAAGAAGAGACGCCACATGCACAAAGGCTATGAGTTTCCAAGATAAACTTCCATTGCAGTTTAATGAAGTGAAGTCTGATCACATGACTGCGGGGATGGGGAGAGAGAGAAAGAGTGAGGGTGTGGCTGGAGTGCTACTGTGTCTATTTGAGTGTGTGATGATGACTGATTCCAGATCAGCAGCCCTGAAGGGGGACCAATATTAGACACATTGCATACTGCAGAGTCGCCAGATCTTTCCTCTTCCTGCATACAGCTCCTGCTCCTCTAGAGCAAAACTGAATAAAAAGTAGCACCATCAAAACACCACAGCGGCAAACATTAGTTATACAAGGCACCGAACAGGGCAGGTCTATGTGATTGTGTCCTGTTAAAGCTGCCTTCCAGCTGAAAGGAACAGGTTGAGCTGGGGACAGGCAGTGCCCAACCAAACAGAAAATATTCCTGTCAAACCAAAAGAAAAATATATGATAACGTTGACTCATTCGATATCCTTCAAAAGAAACAACAACAAAAGCATTAATGAGAAGCTTTAGAGCTTTATGGTTTTAATGACAAGAATTAAAATCAAAAAGAAGGTTGATCATTCACAAATCTATTGCCAGGCAATACAAAGCAAATCATCTATTAATTAAAACAATGAGGTAGATCTATATAGATTTATAAATGGATTACCCTGCCTAAAATGGGTCTAAAAATGAAGACTGTTTGTGTAACAACTTTTTCAAGTCAATTGCTAATGAAAATAATCAGCAGCCCTTTCATTATTATTTATTGGGACTTTGGAATATGCAAAGAACTTCTGGGCAAACAACTCATCATGACAGCAAGTGATTTAAAGCTGTTGTCATCATTAAATTGCAAATACTTGTTGTGGGTGTCATGAGTGTTGATCTAATGCAGCGCTACTGAAAAGGATGTGTATTATTACAAAAGTAAATCACTGGTAACCATCAAATTTTACTTTTAAATAAGCAAAATGAAACTTTAATAGCTTAATTCAAATGTGCAGTTTTAACTTAAATAAAAAAAGTTAATATCAACTTGCATAATTAACATTCATGGTATGAGATTTTTGTTTTTACCTAAATGCTGTTTTTTAGATATTATATGCTACTGTTTAAGTGTTTATATAGAAAAAGTTTTTTTTTTTAGAATAATTTGTTTGTTTAAAAGTTCAAAAATTTTCCAATAGCAAAGGCATGACATCCTTAGTGTAAAGAAACCCTGCTCAAATGTTTTAAAGGTTTACTCTTTTTATGATTTGTTTCTAAACATTACCTAGGCTGCATTTATTGTATATTAATAAATAAAATATAATACAATTATGTTTTATAGCAATTCATATACAGATTTATCAAGGATTCATTTGATTAAGTGTGAAAGCAAAAACATTTCTAATGTCAAAAAAGATTTCCATGGTAAAAAAAAAAAGAAAACTGTTGTTAAAAAAAATCTACTGTATTTTCATGATTGAAATGCAGCCTTGGTGAACATTGATAATCAAACTTTCAGTACTTTTTTAAAATTAGAAACATTGAACATGATGAAATCAGACTACTGTTCAGATTCTTCAGGTGCCCCAAAAGCACGTTTTTAGTGAAAAAGTGAAAAAACTAATAATTCACTGTTTTCTCTCCTTAAAGCGGTTTCAAACCTTTGTCTCTTTCTTCGGTTGAACACTAAAGATTTTTTTTTAAAGAAAGCTTAACCTGTGACCAATGACTTCCACAGTAGGAAAAACCCATGTTTGTTTGTGTTCAACAGAAGAAAAAAAAGTTTAAAACAAGTAAAGGGCGAGTAAATTATGAATTAGTATTTTTAGGTGAACTGCTTGTGAAGAAAACATGGCTCTTGGGAAGTGAGATTTTTTATTTTGCACAGTCTGACTAATTTTATTTATAGCATTACCAATTATTATAGGGAATATGTTTAGCAGGATGCATTTAAAAATGCTTTTTATAATGCTTTTGTTACTATTTTGGTTAAGGTTAAGGATTAATAAACACGAGCACTATTGTGTAGAAAATAGTCTGTACATTTTAAAAGTCCTTTGTATTCCATCATTTTATGTTTTGATGGAGTAAAAAATTGGTATGTTGAAATGTATATTGAAGAAAGAAATGTAAAAAATAAAACCTGTCAGCTTCCACATAACCTGTCATTTCTTTACTACTAAAATTGCCAGCTTTACATAATAGTCTACTCCTACTTAAAATTTGTAATACAGACAATAAAAAAAGAAGTTAGATTCAATCCAAAATGCAAGTATTTAACTTGTTAGGTTATGTAGACAAAATAATGGTTAGAGAAATAGAAAAATTAAGTAAAGCTTATGTGAAGCTTTAATTTAGACAGATATAAAAATTAAGTTTTCCAAGGCCTAGTATTGCTTAATCTACATCAGAAAATCATGCAAAACTATTCACGAAATTTTAAGTAAATGAAGCATTGCATTTTTATCAGTGTAATTTAAATATTAGGATTAAGATACTGAGTTATTTAACTTGTATACAAGTTACCAGTTATGTAACATTTACAAGAATAAGATTGACTGGTGTGGAGAATTTAAAAACACTCTTGTGAACATGAGCAAGTCTTGGCAGGTACATTTAAAACCCCAAATCCTCACCTCAACACTGAAGACTCATCAATTTTGGGAGAGCGAGGTGTGGTTTGGTTGCAATGTAAACACGCACACAAACACAGACAGACTACAACCAGTGTATTTTTTTTTTCCTTATCAGCACAGACAAGAGAAGCTCAGGCTTCAACCTTCGAAGGATACAGAAAAAGCTCTCTTGGTCCAGTTTGAACTGGTGTTTTCCATCATATTTGAATGCGTGGTGGTCAATTTGCATTTTGAATGCACAGTCACATGCGGTGATGCAACATCACACTCCCCGCTCTGTTTTCCTGTAACCGAGAAGCTGACATACCAAGAAGAGTGGTCGTAGCTGGACCAGCCATGAATGACACACAAAGATCCTCCTTTATCCCCATACGACCCGGTGTCAGGGAGACGTGTTGCTGAAGATTCAATACATTTATGGTCACAAACGCAATCATCTGCTTCCTGCGGCCAAGAGTATGTCAACAAACATTGCCTTCTTTGATTAAATACAGAACAACCACTAGTCTCTCCTCAAAGGCCAAACAGTTTCCTTAACTTTCACACAGACACGGGTCTAACGTCAAACTTTTTTTGTCTTTTAATTTTAATATAATTAAATTTAAAAAGTTCCCCTATGCATTTTTAATCGCTTATCCATGTTAGGGGCAGCAGTCCCAGCAGAGAACCCCAGAACAATTTCATAGAACATTTCTATGTAGCAGGCCTATACATGTTACATGTTCCTGCTGCTTGAAACAGCGTTACTATGAAGCCGACGATGATGTCTCTTGACTTGTTTACAGTCAAAAAATTGGTATTGTTAATAAAATGTGATCATTTCATCGACTCGTGTTTTTCCTTGTTTTTTTCTTTAAAAAAAAAACAAAATAACTATATAATTATGTTATGGAGTATAATTCAAAAAATCTCTCCCAATTTTCACTTCAGTGCATCACTAGTATACAGTTTCTCTTCCCTGTGTATGGTAGCCATTGACCTGCATTTTATGAATCAAAAATTTAAAAAAAATCTTCAACATTCTATTGAAGTAAAACAATTTAGACCATTTCAATGTGGTCATGTCATCGGCCTATGAATATTTCCTGCATGTTATCAAACTACTTCATAACTGTAACAAGAGGCAATTCAATCCTAACTTAATGTTAAAACAGCTATCATAACATTATTTATCAATTTGTGGCTCTTTTTTGGTTCTCAGAAGCTATGGAAATTACAAAGGTAAAACTGGAAATACGTTGGGACCATTGTTTTTGTTTACATCCCTCAAAATAGTCTATAGGGTGAGCAAAATAAAAGCATTTTTGTATGAACCATCCCTGTAGAGCACTGCATTTCTTTTTTAAGACATCCTTCCTAATCTGCAAACACTATTCAAAGTTTGGGGTAAAATTTATTTTATATTTTTGAAAATCTTTTTAATGCAAAACAAGGTTGCATTTATTTGATTACCAAAAATAAAATGTTTTTTTTTTTTAAGTTTTTT
Source organism: Danio aesculapii (assembly GCF_903798145.1). NCBI lineage: Eukaryota > Metazoa > Chordata > Actinopteri > Cypriniformes > Danionidae > Danio > Danio aesculapii. The sequence goes on along the minus strand of NC_079454.1, from coordinate 24,382,065 downwards.
GTAAAACAAATCGTCTTGTGAAAACAGTTACGTTTTATACATTTCATGCATTCTTGCTCGATATAAAAAGCAACCAAGACCAAACCTCTGAACAGCAGAAGTGCTAAAACCTCTCAGATATGTGTCTTCATGCATAAGACATTATTTGAGTCTTCCAGTCACTGCTCTGGGTTGGGAATACTGCTGTTAACAATGACTCACTTTGACACGTACATCATTGTAGTCATGTTGCAAAACATATCACTATGGATCAGCGCCAAAAAAAACACAGTGATGAAATGGTAAAATAATTCACATATAAATTCTAAAGACTTGAGGCTGATATTGACACACACAAAAACATTAGCATTGGACTGTACAGTGTGTTTTATAAGATCGTAAAATGCCTTAAACTGCATTCACTCGGATTTTGAAATCATTTAAATAGTTCTCACTATATTCTATCTGATGACCAACTCAAGGCTTTCCAAATATTTCAGTCACACAAAGTATTTGCTTGCTCGCTCCCATTTGCAATTACTCTTATATCTGAGCCAAACTATAAACAAAAACAGAGCAAACACACACCTTGGACACCACACCTCCTAGTCAAACAGCCCTCTCTACACTACAACCGAAACCATGTTTAAAACATATCCCCTCTTCTTTCAAGTCATTACCTTTGGCTCGATGTCGATGTAGCCGGACAACCGGCCGGCTGGGTGGACTGGATCCATCTGGCTCCTCTTCGTTACTTGAAACCAGCCGTTTCATCCTCAGTAATCGAGGGCCGGTCTCCCGCGGGCAAACTCCTGCAGTGTCCGCTGCCTGCATCCCGCCATCCCCAGAGATAACTGTGGGAACGAGGCTCTTGAGGAATTCCATGTTTGCACTGTGACACTTTCAGTCCAGGCGCCTGTGCGGGTGCACAGTGACGTCCCTGACACCCACCATCACCTCTGAGGAATCAGGCCGCCTGTGACCAGACAGACGACCACAGAACAGCTCCTCCACCCAGGCTAAACCACGGTCAAACAAAACTCACAACAGGTTCCTCTTTCCAAGTAACCTAGAAGCACCCAGACACAGTGCATATGATCTCTAGTTGTAGTCCACAAGCTCTCAGTAGTAGATCCAAGGCGACAAACGCTGGAATGAGGTACAAGTGAGCACCTGTTGATCCAGTCGTTGAGTTCTTCCACCTGCCCGTGCTCCACATGCCATAGGCCAACTGTGAGCACTTCCCGAAATGAAACCCAAAGTTCACATGAGCTTTCACACAGTCAGAGACCAAACCTTACTACCTGTCTGTTCATGCAGGCTGAATACTTTGATGTGAAGATTTGACAACAGTGGGTGGAGTCTTAAAGCACAACGCGTTAAATCTGGCGGAGCCATGAAGTGTCCAACTGGAGATAATGTACGTCTGCGAGAGCAGCCAATCAAAACACAGCTGCCACCAACCACACCCAGATGATTCTCCTTTGTGAAGGAAGGGAGGGAGGGAGGGAGGAAGACTAATCCATCTGCGAGTGCATAAAAAGTGAGCAGGCGTGGCGTCTTCAGCATGCTGTTGTGCTCTGATAAGTTTTATCAGGTTTTAAACTAGAGCTTCACATGCCCCTCACTCACACACACACACAAAATACTATCTATAACCTGCCTTACATATTTCCTTCCATTGGTAAAAAAAAAAAGGAATAAAAAATAGCTGTCACACAGATGAGATGTCTCACGCCCACTCACACAGACTGCTGCTTTCGCTTCCAGTTTGCAGCAGGGCAGTGGGTGAACTAGTTTACGTGGCATGTTTGATCTGCTTGGCTGCTCACTAATATGCAAATATCAGGCTTTACTCAGGTGAAAACATAAACACACCCATATAAAAATGATTTGAACAAAAAGTGCATTGCAGCAAAACTATAAGGTGAAAAATGTTTGAGATTTCGAGCTGGCTGGACAAAATGTAAGGTGTACTGGTGTAAATCAATGAAAATGTTCATGTTTGGAGGTGTTTTGCATAAGGAAGACCTTTCTGCTGACTCACTGTAACATATTCAAATGAGCAGGCTGCTTTCGCTGACAATGAACATTGTAATAATGTCTAAATGTCGGACCCTCCATTCAATCTACTGACAGAACCATTGGCAGAGCTAAATGATCAAAAACGAATGAAGTAGTGAGGTATCCTTGATATGGTAAACAAATGTAAATTGAATATTTTTTACAATAACAACCAAGACAGTACCAATTCATTTTAGGCCAAGTAGGCATGGGCCGGTATAAGATTCTGACGGTATGATTACCTTGTATTAAAATACTACGGTTTCACGGTAAATGACTACTGCTCTAAACTATAAACTTTTTAAAATGTCTGGGTAACAAAACAAAAACTTTTTCCCCGTTGAACACAATATGTTTTATTTTGAAAAAACATTTATGATATTTTGGAACAGTAAACATAAATAAATCATTGACTTCTGCTGTCTTCATTAGATTCTAAAACACAGATTTCTTTACAATTTAAAATGGCATTTTTGGATATCTTTTCTGCTGAAGATACTGTTGTCTTAAAAAAAGTAAATAAAAAATCTTACACATACCTTAGGAACGATATTACAGACAATTCTGGCGGTTTCAAAACCATTACTTTTTTCAAACCCACGGTATACCTTGAACATGGTTATCGCCCCATGTCTATATGCAATATTACAAGTGACAGTAAAACAAATTATAAATAAATATTTGTTTCAAATAAAACCCTTCTTTTAACTTTCTAATCATCAAATAACCCTAAAAATAAAGAATTTAGTGAAAAAAAATTCAAAACACTGAAAAATTATAAGCACAAGTATTCATTCATTCATTCATTTTCAGCGTATAGTCTCTGTTAATCTGGGGTCGCCTCAGCGGAATGAACCGCCAACTTATCCAGCATATGTTTTACGCAGCGGATGCCCTTCCAGCTGCAACCCATCACTGGGAAACATCCATTCACACTCATTCACACATACTATGGACAACTTAGCTAGCCCAATTCACCTGTACCGCATGTCTTTGGACTTGTTAGGGAAAATTGGAGCACCAGGAGGAAACACACGTGAACACGGGGAAAACATGCAAACTCCACATAGAAACGCCAATTGGCCCAGCCGAGGCTCGAACCAGCAACCTTCTTGCTGTGAGGGGGCAGCACTACCTACTGCGCTACCGCGTCGCCAGGACAAATGTTGCTGCATCCAATTCAACTTTGTCATGACTGGAATATATTAGGCTAAATTTTTAAATGTATAAATAAAGGAAACTAGTTAGTTAAAACTGTAGTAATATCTCTGAATATCATCATAATCTTTATGAAAACATTATGAAAAAATATATTAATATAAATTAAAAATAAGCATTAATAAATAAAACAATAACAATATGCTGTAATGTTGTCACTGGCTAATGCTGAGCACCAGTATTGGCTCATGAACAATTTGGAACAAATGAGTCTCTTAAAAGGCAAAATTTTAGAGCCCTATATGGAGGTCAGAGAAGAGCAGGAAAAATGACCTCAGTATCATACAGAGATGTTCTTCTTACTATGGCCTAATATAACCTCACTTGTTCACAAGACTCACAGCTCATATAGGGAGGCAGAACACAAAAGTGTGAAATGATTCACAGGAAATGATCACACCCTTAAGAACCGTGTGAACTTATCAGGAAAACCATGTAATGTTTCAGTTCCTTAATATTCGAGCAGACAAAACATACGGTTCTAAATGGCTAGTTGCGGCCAAAAATAGCCTATTAAAGACTTTTCTGCTAGTTTTTCCAATGTGTTGATATTTTAGTGACCAACAAAAGAACAGTGTTACATAAGCTTTAAGCAGCATGAGAGTGAAAAGGATAAGATCCCACTGAACCAATTCTGTATGAGTGTGTGTCAGGTATTACAAGGTGACTTATGAGGACAATGCCCCATACACCTTTAGTTTTTTTAAAAGCCTTATAAATTATACAGAATATCTTTTTGTTGTTGTTTTGGAGTAAATTAAAATAAAGTTTGCTGTAAGTGCTAAGGTAAGGGTGATGGAACAGCTTGCAGAGCATATAAACCATTTTGCCTACGTAATGTCCCCACAATTCACAAGAGCAATGTGTGTGCTTATTTGTGTGTTTGTTTATGTTTGTGTGGGTCTGTGTGTGCGTGTTTCCATCTCTCAAAATCTCTATACAAGTCTGCCCTCTAGGGGTGACTAAAATAAATGCCAGCAAAATTCTGTGTTTTCATGTCACATTAAAACGTCACAGTAATATATATATTTTATTGTACGTCACTTTTCATCAAGGCGTAAAAGTCAAAGTATGCAAAAGATCTTACAATGATACGATTGTGTGCATTTTGATAAAGACACATAAAATGACACTCTTTGAAATAACAAATGAGTCAGCCACTGTATTAGCAGGCTTAAAATGGCCTTTACACCAGCAAATTCTGTTAAAAATATTTCTACCAGCAATCATGTTAAAATATAATGAAAATGTTGATGTATAAATTTACATTTTGGACTCTCAGTAGTGATTATTAAACCACACTGAACTGAGCTAAACTGAACTGAATTTAAACACTAAAAACTGAACTACACTGTTCCTATTTACTGTGACCTTTTATGTGAAGCTGCTTTGACACAATCTACATTGTAAAAGCGCTACACAAATAAAGGTGAATTGAATTGAACATTGCTTGACAATGTGGATAAACTAAATTAACTAGATCAGTGATAGTCGAAACAGACAAATTAGTCTTTAAGCATCACAATTTAGACAAAACCAAAAAGATGACTATAATCATTACTAGACCGTGACACAGGCCTTTGGGCGGTTATTAAATTACTCATTAATGTGCAACAGCAGAACACTTCCCTGTCACAGACACACAAACACAAAATTTCCAATATCTGATGGCACTTAAATGTTGCCAACCTTGATTAACAGCACAAGGCAGGACCTTTGACCATATCGCCGAACTACACTCAAAGTCCTGTTTGCATGAGAAAGCATGTCAAAGGTTTGTGAGTGTATTAGGAGGTGAAGGAGTATGAGGGAAGTTTTTTTCCCTCTCCGCTGTCGCCACTGGCTTGCATGGTTCGGGATCTGTAGAGATGCGCATCGTTGGATTTGCTCTTCAGTATTTGGACTCTCAGTAGTGATTATTAAACCACACTGAACTGAGCTCAACTGAACTGAACTTAAACACTACAAACTGAACTACACTGTTCCTATTTACTATGACCTTTTATGTGAAGCTGCTTTGACACAATATACATTGTATAAGCGCTAAACAAATAAAGGTGAATTGAATTGAATTGGAGTCCCAAATGCACAGGAAGATCGTAAGGGTCTTTGGAATCATTTTGGAAAAGGGAAGACAACAGGGAACAGAAATTCAGAAGTTGAACTGATGAATGTTGGTCATCTATCAGAAGACAATCTGAAAGCACCATATCCTGATAACCCTAATCTGAATATGATAAAACATGCACCCTAAGGGCGTACTCACACCATGTACAGTTGCCTTGAACCGGGCCGAAGCATCCTTGTCACCCCCCTCCCGTCTCCACCCGACGGCATCGCACCTCACATTACATTCGGGGCCTGAGCACGCTTAACATCGTCGATGATGGCAGCTGGTCAGTTAGTGTTTCTCACAGCATAGTGAAGATTTCTTTAGTTATATTGTTTTAGTTGTTTAGGATGCAGTGACACGCAGTCAAATATTTCGCCTGAACAGATCAGCCACTTTTGACCGCTCATAAACAATCATAAAGTCCTTGTGCTGCAGGAATTAGGAGATTTGCTAAAGGTGCATCTGTCGTGCAGTGAGGGGTTTGCGTCTTTATTAATCGACAACAGTTTGCGTTCATTGAACAGTAAGAATGATTAATAAATCCATATGAAACAGTACCCGTAAAAAAGACACATCTCTTCTTCAGTTTCGGCGAACCGCGAACCGCACTCTGGCACACCTCTTTCAACTGGGCCAGTGCAGGCCAACTGAACAGTGCCTGAGCCCGATTCAGGGCACTCACACTTCTCGTAGACAGACAGACAGACAGACAGAGAGAAAGACAGAGAGAGAGAGAGAGAGAGAGAGAGAGAGAGATTACCGATGGATTGTTGGTATATTTCCAGAAGATGACCGTATTGCAGTTTAGCAAAATTAATTCACGCCTCCTGAAGTGACTTGCGATGCGCCTTCACCGTTCACAATGCATTAAAACATTGCTTTCCAGCTGCGGGCCGGCGCTTCATTCGTAAATGTATAGTTTGTCTAAAGTAATGTATACAAACTATATAGTATACTATAAACCAAGGATACAATCAGCCAGCGCAGTGTCCCTCAATAGTAAAAAGCAACATTTTGTGTCTGCCAGTTTGTTACTTGCGGCACTTTACTATTGCGCACTTTACTATTGGCATATTGCCCTTATGGTTAATTCTGACCAATCGAAAACAGTTTAGGAAATACGTTCAATAACATCTAGCCAATGAGTGGATGTGGATTTTGTCAGATGACTGCATTTTGGTTCTTTCAACTGGTTCGGACCAAAGCAATCAGTGTGGTGTGAAAGGACCCAAAAGACGGCAGAAAAATACTACCATGTGTCATTCGCTGCCCTGGTCCGGACCAAATAAACTGAACCACAGATGTAAAAAGAACCCTTAAATGCAAAAGAGATTTGCAACAAAGCTGAACAATAAGGCTGGAGTTTGACAGTAAGAAAGAATACAAGGATACAAGAACAATGAAGACGAAATAAAAGTATACAAGTAAGTTCTGATGACTAGCATAAGGATTAGCTTTAGCTTGTTTTGAAGTTTTTTGTTCGTTTAGTTTTTGTTTCGTTTAAAGTCTTATGGAAAAAAATTTTCATGAGTTGAACAATCCGTACAATCGATTGAACATACTGTATTGCTAGCCCTTATAGCCTTTTCAATGCTGTCTAAAATTAAATGGCATTACTCCGACTGTGAAATCCACAGTCTCTCCACCACCAAAGGCCCACCTTAAGAGCTTTCATTAAAATGGCAACACTAAATTATTTTAAACGCCCCAAAATTTACAATTCCTTCATAATTATCTCACCCTCCAAACCCGTAGGAGTTTCCTTCTCATGCTAAGCACAAAAGAAAATATCTGAAGAATGTGGTGACTAAACTGAAGCCCACTGGAGAAACTTGAGCACATGACAGACTTCTCAGTTTTGGGTAAACCATTCCTTTAAGGATACCCTAATGTCCTGGATCAAATCACAAAAATGTTGATTAGTCGATCGTCATTCATTTAAAAAAAAAAAAAGTTGTCGGACCACATTGACTTTCGTTATAAAATTGTTTCTTATTCCAATTATTATTTTTTGGGTGAACAATGGCTTTAAGGATGACCAAAAGTTTCAGGCCAAGCATGAAGGTGTGTGTCCACATCACACTGATAACGGCACATTACTGACAAACTAGTTGCAATCAAACACTTTAACATTTTATTCATAAACAAACATAATAAATCAATCTGGAATGACTTTCTCTGCAGATGTAAGAACATTTCTGATGATGTAACTTCCAGGAAAAACTACCACTTTCTCACTTTGGTCTAGCACACATTGTTTTTATGAACATCGAGCCCCTGAGAATGAAGCACATTCACATTATTTCAACCACAGATTATTCTGTTTCCAGCACAAATGGACCACATTCAAAAGAAAACACTGTTATGAATACCATTTTGTTGTTTTTAAATGAAACAATAATGCCAAACGAAAAGTCCATGGGTGGCTCACATCAGTACCACAAACAAGTTGAGCCTTAAAAGGTCAGGAAACACCAAAACGCATTTTTTGAGATATTGACA